>NC_092862.1:99112712-99328894 GCF_032062135.1 Pyxicephalus adspersus
TGTCTATACATACATGAGTGCATATGAAGCAAAACAAGCAATATACACAAATAAAATACAAACTTACCTAAATGAGGACTGTGCAAAATTGCGGTGCATTTTTCAACTAATAAAACAGTTCAGGCGCACGTAGCGGGTCCGCCATGGCACACAACTATGAGCTACATGCTTCTGAAGTTTGGCGCACAACAATGCACATCAAACAACTGAGTTTTAACAAGACAATTGTGCTGTTTTTAGCATTACAAATAATTCAGAGAAAGGAACAGCTTAAAAACAATCACAATTGTCTTTTTAAACTGTGTATCCTGGGAGATTGGAAAGGAGATCACATAACAACAAACCCCCAAAAAACGACAACATTTTACAAACAACTTTATTCAAAAGAAACATTTGCTAAAAGGTCACAATAAAATATAAAAACACATCAAAACCAAAAAAAAACACATTACTAAAATTTACACTAAATGACAAAAAAATTTAAAAAGAACAAACAAAACACATGTAAACCCACACTTCCATGTAAAGCTATAATAGTTCAAAAATGGCCCAACAAATATTGCATTCAAACCAATATGCAATTTTGCCCTATCAAGGGTGGAAAACTGGACTAGAAAATATTTATGCAGGACAAACATTGATAAGTGGTAATAAGAGCAGAATTTTACAATCAAACAAAATGGCCACAAACACAATAACATAGCATTAACATTGACTTCAAAATTGCAAAATGGACATTGAAACATTCAAAGTAAAAAAAAAAAAAAAAAAAAAGAAGAAGCTATTGTGCTAAATGGTAAGCAAAATATCAAATGCAGCAGCATAGAATAATTAGGATAACACACAAAACAACAGCCCCTCCAAGAAAAGAAAAGACAAAAGGAAAAAGCAAGTTAAAACACACCCTTATATATGCTCAAATTTAAGCGCACAGGTTATAGAAATTCATTGGAATTAGCACTTGTGCAGTCTGTCAAAATTGGCTGTTTGTTTTTTTTTTTTGCAATTGGACATTTCATTATCATTGATTGATATGATCCTTTAGATTTGTACACCAGTAAACAGATATTCTATTATTAATAAATAAAATAAAGTTGGGGAAGATTTAATGTTAAAAGTATTTTCTATATGTGTATAATTATATCCTACAATAATTATAAATATATATATATATATATATATATATATATATATATATATATATATTTTTTTTTTTTTATATACATTATATATATATATATATATATATATATATATATATATATATTTATATTTTTTATTATTAAAATATCTATTGTAATTACAATTATATATATATATATATATATATACACACACACACATATACATACATATCTATAGGAAGCAAACAAGAACGTGTGTGTGCTTGTGACTTTTGTGAGAAAATCTAGTCCGATGGCAAAGCCGAGGCTTCGCCCGCGGAAAGTCACAATATTTACCCCCAGGCACCTCCTCCAATCTGGCATCGTAAGCGTTTAGATAGATGTAGAGGAGCTGAACTCGGTTAACTCTTGCCCAACAGGAAAGAAATGTCATTTTAAAATATGCTTTTTTCTTAGCGCATATAGATGTTTTAAACATTTGAACAGCACAAACATTTTTTAGGGCTAAGGGTAATATGTGTGCCATTAGAAAGAATGCTTTTTGAGGGGAACAGTGACTTTTAATGCAAGCTCGCCAGTGTAAAACATGTGTAATGAGTGAGCTCATTTCTATTACTAACTTCTGCGGGAATACGCCAGCGCCTGAAATTTAGTTGGTGAATTGAGCGAAGGCTTCTGATTTTGGATTTGCGAATACGAATGCGCGACCGAGCCTCAGATTTTGCTTGGTGAATCAGGGCCATAAAGTCAAAATAGATTTCAGTGTATATGGTTTTATTTTGAAAAACAATTTCAAAATAAAAGATGTTTTAAAAAAGGTAATTTTAACCTACAACAGGTGAAACGTTTATTACAGTTTTTAATGAATTTAGTAAACAATGTTTTAGTAAAATAATAATTGGTAAAAAAGTGTCATAATAAGTTTTTCATTACTTCCACAGAATTGTCAAACTGAATGATACATAGAAAAGTCCAACAGCAATACTTTTTTGCTTATTACTTCTTCATATTAAAAACACATCCAAACCATTACTATTCATGGCCGCATTAGAGACATTTGCGCTGACTTTTTGTTCTATGAAAATGGTTTTACTGAAAAAAAAACAGAAGTAATCTACAACAGGGACACAAACATACAAATACACATGCATACAATAAACGTCTGACACTTATATTTTTATATTTATTATGATTGCCACTTACAAAGGGTGATCAGTGATTGATCTCTCTACTGCAATTACTGTAAACTGGTGATCAAAAACTTCTTTCACTTGAATAGAGTACTGATTGCCAGTTTTTCTAGATGCAATAGTTACTTTCAAAAGAAGTGATTAGTGGCCATTGAGTTACATTGCAGCCATGATCACCAAAAATGGTAATGTATGAAATAAACACCTATGATCATCTTTGTAGCCTATGGCATTCACTATTGCAGTAATGAATATCCAAAAGTGACTATCCTTCTGTCACGACTTGATAACTGGGACAGTACTTGTATAACTGTCAGTAAAATGCTGATCAACAATTAATTGTTGTGATAAAAAAAAATAATAAAAAACAAAGATGTAGAAACAATCCAAATGTTATAGAAAACAGACTCTTTGTAATTGTAAAAATTAATCCCCCATTGTTATATATTTTTGCTACTAAAAGACTACTTTTTTAGTTATATCCACATTGAAACAAATGTATAATTTAGTCAAATGCAGCATCTAAACATTCACCTACACTACTCCATTGTAGTAAATTAGAATTGTATTACTTGAGTTTGACATGAGCTTAAAATGCATGTCAAATTCAGGAGTTTTGCCTTATATGACACAGGTGACTACTGAAGCTAGCAATACTTTAGAAAGCTTGGAAGACTCCAATAAGTCAGCAGCTAAAGTACAAATTGCTGTAACAATTGCCAGACCTATCATTGACTGTATTTTTCCAGCAACAAAAATGCTATTGGGAACAATTCTGCAAGTCTTACAGATTTCCTTGTGTGGCATAAAGGTTTCATATGTTACAATGGATGATTGTTTGCTTACACATTCGATACATACGATCAATTTTTACTTAGAAAAGTTGTTTAGCATGGTTAAAACAAAAATAGTTGAACTAAATTTCCTGCAAAGATCAATTGTTCCTTCACCATGAAAATTATTGTTGAATGATTGAGATATCCAGCTAGTACAATTGATTTCTAAAAGATGAGATTCTGTTATCAAAGTGATAATTAGTACAAATAATCGTTACATGTATGCCAGGATTCATATGATTAGATTTACTGGTATCTAAAGTTCTCTAAAGCTCTCATACCCTGCAATGGATATATTAATGGTAGTTGAATGCATTTTAAATTGTATTTATTTATGCCCATTGAAGAAAAGTGTCACAGAAATATATAAACATTACAACAATAAATGAAAATAACATTTTGTTACTATGTATTTCTGCTACAGATATGAATAGTTGTATCTAGAAAACCTATTATTTTCCAGTTTGAAAATAGCAACTAGGTATGCATTCAGGAGCCTATCGGCAATAAAAAAGCCTGGTGTTCCAAACTCTGTCCATTAACACAGGTCATAATTGTAAGTCAAGGACTTACGTAGAAAGTGGGAAGAATGTCCCAATTTTGGTGTCAGTGGAAGAAAGAAGAAAACAACGAAAATGGCATGGCAAACAAAAAGTAGGCGGATATGCACTGATAGCCACAAGACTTTAGGCATACTGTGTTTAGATTAGTGTCCAATACTCTCACTCCCAACGGAGTGAGTACAACTAGCTGATAATATCACTTCCAAATGCAAGGGTATGGCTTGGTGTTAAGTACTGGGACTGGTTGAATGATTGGAAAACCAGCTTTGCAAACAAATATATTGAGCATACTACAAACACTAATGCATGATGCCAATTTGGGTATATATTCACTTCAAAAGTGAACATGAGGCAGATATAAAGACATCTCAATGCAGCTCTGTATTTAAAAATACATACCGTAGATACTTGGGTATAAACTAAGATGTTGATGCGCTCAAAACACCATTTTTAAAAACATTGCGTTTTTTTTATAGGGTCACACCAGTAGTTGTTGCTGTGTCTTTATGTGAAGTGTATAACAAACTCATATCAGTTGCATGAGTTTGTTACAAACTTTACATGATAATACAATGCCAACTACTTTTGGCTAACAATAATTCCCAAAAGATCATTTGGGAACAAGTTACTCATCAAAATGAACTCAAAAGTACAAAATACTTTTACCTGTAAAAAGAGAGGGGTATACAGGATTAACTGATGCGCTTTTAATTGTGTGCCCTTTTAAGGAAATGTTTTAAGAAGAACACATTATAGACATTTATTTACAGATTTTTTTGGCATTTCTATTGAATACTGTTTTTAATGTTAGCAGTGATAGCTGTATTTTGTGTCCTAGGTTTATACCGAAGTCAAAGCATTTTACGGTGTATTTTCAGGTTAAAGTAGGTATTTTCCAGTTTATATTCGAGTATACATTTACAAATGTAAAAATGTATTTTTAATGCAGGTAGTGAAGGTACCTAGGTCTGACCTGCTGACCGCCTCATGCAATGTCCATATACAGCAGAGCTCAGATTAGGAAAGGGAAAAGCAGCATAAGGCATCAATCAGTTGTGCTGAGATGATAATGAACTTACCAGGAACATGCTAAAAAGAGGAGACAGCAGAAATGTACCTGCTTCTTCTTTCACTGAAAAGACAAAGGCTGTGGGAGAGACAAGACATGTAAAATTGGATTTACACTATTGTTGTAGTGTGATTTAGAGGTCCACCTTCGGCACACTTCATTGAGTGGTAATATATGTTGCCATTCTCATCTAAATCTTAAATGCATCATTCAATAACAAAATCAATGTGACTTATTTTTGGCTTCATGGTAATACACTGCATATATGTTAACTAGCGGCATTAAAACTATGGCTAACTTCTGCATATGTATTACAGCATGTCCCAAAAATGCATAGGTGTGAATGGGCCCAAAATGTTTTTACCAGACAGGATTGTGCCAGACAGGATGTGACACAGCTGTGAAATCGCAGGACTGAATGGAGAGAAATATAAATCTTTTGTCAGGAAAAATACAACTTTATATATATTAATTCTGCATATTTTTGGCTTTTGGCACTTTAAATAAGGTTTTAATTAATAAAGTTATTTCACTTCTTCCTGTCTTCACACACATGAACAGTTTATGGTGTAAATTATTATTCAGACATCGCTGATTTGATTTTCATTGACATAGTAATCATCTGCCGCTAAAAGAACTGAAGCAGTGGCAGCTGCACATCAGATCAACATTAATAGTGGGCAGATGCTGGTTGCTTTTGCTAATTACCACTAGGTGGGGAAACCATTTTAATTAATTTTATTCCATTTTTGTTTTTATTTTTGAAAAATGTTGCCACACATCTTATTATGAAACACATTATTGAAAGATAATTTGCAGTATATTGAACCTAAATTGTAATTACATAAAGCATTATGCAATAGCTTATTGACAACAAGAGTGGTAAGGAAAATGCCAGGAAAAAGCATCTAAAGATGAAGATGAAGCAAGATACAATGGGCCTGATTTATTAAAGCTCTCCAAGACTGGAGATGATACACTTTCACCAGTGAAGCTGGGTGATCCAGAAAACCTGGAATAGATTTGCTCTAGGATTCAAAACATTTGCAAGCAAATACCAAATGACTTTGAAGAAATACATTTCATGTTTGATGGATCACCCAGCTTAATGATGAAAGTGTATCCTCCCCAACCTTGGAGAGATTTAACAAATCAGGCTCAAAGTTTGGATTCTAGAAAAGAGAAGTTCTTATGAAATATGGCTTTAGTTTTCTATTGTAAGGGTGCTGTCTCACACCTGTCTCTGAGTGTTTTGTTAAAGTTGAACAACAGCAAAATTAGTACTCTAAGTATATGCATGCACAAATAAATCCAATTTATAAATCTACCTGGCAAAGTGTACACTGATGTTCAATGAACATAGTGCTGTTCTATTTGCAGGTGTACCTTGAAAATCCAAAAAAATTGATTTCCCTTACAAAATGTTGCATTGAATAATGCACTAGTATCAATATTATACCTATTAACAATGCCAACTGTGCAAATGATAGCGGACAAGGATGCAGGTAACAAAATAAGAATTGTTTTTGTGCTGTGTTCAGTAGAGAAGGCATCAGCTGAAAGTGACTAATAACACTATTGTTACATGCTAATCCTTTCTGAATAATAATATACACTATTGTGAATAGTTTAAAGGAGAGGAAAGAGTAAGTAAACATGCCTATTGCTATTTCATTATGCTTGCACTGGGTCTACGTACAGATAATTGCTGCAACTGCAGTTCAACATTGTTGCATTTTACTTGTAGTGAAATTACCTAGAACTGGACCCAAACATCTGAATGCCAAGTAAATAGCAACAGCCAGGATTGTGCTGGAACATGCATGTGCAGAAGGGGCTTCAAGAAGGAGATCTGCACTGTTTTTTCCCATTTACAGCAGGCTACGTCACCCAATCTTGTGCCTGCTCAGCTCGGGATCGGGAAGAATATAGCAGGGATCAAGGGCTCTGCAGAAGTAAAGGTATGTGTGATTTTTTATTTTAATGATAGTTCCGCTTTACCTATATGTTAAGGGCACCACTGAAAAGTGAGATGGAGACTGGAAGGCTGAGTCAACCCTAAGCTTCCTTTAAGTCCTAAAATTCATGTAGCTTAATAGTAAGGCATCTATTAAAATGACATATAAGCATTAGGTGGATTGCCCTTTTAGTAATGATTGCCTTAAAAAAAAAAAAAAAAAAGTTTTAATTAATGCATGCATCTGAAATGAAAATAATTGTGATCCAGGCTCAATACCCCATGCTTTAATGATGTTTCTCTGTCTTTTCAGTGCAAATATCTTTTTATGAAGTTTTGTTGAATTAAACAGCAAAAAATGAAAAGGCCAGGTTATGCTGATAAAAATATCTTATTTTACTATTTAAATCTAACAGATGAAGGTTCTGGTTCTTAACTACAATCCTTTGAAAGCTTGTCTTTTTTATCTCCTATAAAAACTGATGGGTAAAAGAAAGTCAAATAGGAGGTGCTCAAACAATAACCCAACTGAGATGGAAAGTGATGTTATAGTCTACATCTTGTTTATAGACTTCATTTTAATACATACTGCATGCAATGCAAATTTTGTGTAAAAATACTGACGTTGTTTGGGTTTGACTGAACTGAACCAAATGTACAATGTTCAGGCCAAATTTCATGACTGCCCTGAATCCAAACAGTAACACTACTCCTGAAATACAGAAAAACACAATGTAGCCTTTCAGCATGTAAGTTTGACAGCAAATACTTGTTTGTACATAAAAAGTTTGTAAAACTCAGGAATTCTATTTCATGCAATGTTTTATTTGATTCTGTCTGAATGAATCCGCTAGTGCCTAGTAATTCTAAGTTTGCATGAAATATTCATGTTTCAGTTTCAAAAATCAGTAAAGATAACATAAATTGCAATATTCTCTCAGCTAAAGAATGTTACTTTGTTTTATTTTTCTTTCTTATGTTGAAAGACTAACAAGGAATCTCACTTTAATAGCTCTGCATGAATTTTTTTTATATATATATCTTGATCAGTATAGGTTTGCGGTTTGCATTCCATTCAGCTGCAAAATTGATCATTACTGTTCGTGCAATTGAACCTTTTTTCTCCAAAATACTTTGTAACTTTTTGATGAAATAAGTTTGACTTAGAAATGTAAACATAAATGAAATATTTTATTATATATACAGCTTGTTGCAGGCCTTTTTTTTTTAAGGCTAGGTCTAAACATACTGTTTCCCCAGCGTTTAACCTGAGCGTTCGGTCCATGGTTGAAATTCCCATACATTCCAAGTGTTAATCTACACCAGGGGGTTTTCTTAAGGCACGTTTTTGAGCATTTTACATAATGCTCCTTGCTGCTTTTAAAAAATTAAAAACAAGGGAAAACGCAACCATTGATTTCAATAAGGACAGTTTACTGTGTTTCACCCCATTTATAAACGCTTAAAAGCATCAAATAAAAGCTTTAACTGATTTCAATGGAGGCTTTTACAAGCGTTTTTAAGCTTTTTCCGAAAGCTTCCATTGAAATCAATAGAGAATTTTATAAGTGTTTTAGCAAGACTTATTCCCCTTTAATGAGGTACAGAGGTACATAAAACTGCTTACTCATTCTCTGAAAGGGTTAAAGATATCTGTAAAAAATAAGACAAGTATTTTTTACTAAGGATAAGTATTTTTACTATATGTATGCGTTTTGTGTTTACCTTTTTTTTACAGGTTATCCCACAATGAACAGATTATTTCCATGTCTGCACAGTCATGGGAATCCTGACAGTGTGGGATTCCTAGGCCCTAGAGGGCAAATGAAGACAAATCTTCCCTTTTCACCTCTAGTGCTGAATGGCTGAGAAAAGGGAAACCCAGACGATGCTTGAGCTGTCATTAGGGTTTCCCTTTTCTCAGGCAATTAACAGAGAAGTTGCATGAGGCCATTGCTCCAGGAATCACCAGTGGAGCACTGGTACGTGCTTTGCACCCACATGAATGCAGAACACATGCCGAAGATTTGCTAGGGCTGCCTGAAGAAGTGTCCCCATACAATCTCTCCAATAATTGAAGAGGTCCTATGGGAGCAGGCTGTATGTGCACACTGCTCCCGGAATCTCTAGTGGGGCTTTGGCACATGTTCTGCACCAACGTAGTTTTTATAATGAGTGAAGGAAAAGATAATAGGTTTGGAAGGGGAATAGAAGGTGCTCAAACAATATGCCTCAAGTTCTGATCAAACCCAACTGAGATCGAAAACAGATGTTATAGTCTACATCTTGTTTGTCGACTTCATTTTAAGGAGTATTGCATGCAATGCAAATTTTGTGTTCTGTGTTCTGCATCCATGTAGTTTTTACAATGAGTGAAGAAAAAGATAATAGGTTTGGGCACTTGTATATTAATGCATGTTCTTTAGTTTTTATGGGGAACCAAGTAACCCTGCTTTAAAACCTACTACTGAGTTATTTAGAAGGAGAGCTGCCAGTGTGAAAACTAGGTAGAGGCAGCCTAGCCTCGGTAGCACACATTTGTAAAGTAGTGAGTACTAAAGGGAAGGAAGGAAGAAATCCATATGTACACTTCAGTAGGAAAATCACTTAGATTTATTTAACCAGTTTCTGAAAGGGGGATAATGGGAGTTATGTTATAAAAGGGTCTAGGCTTATTGTGTTATAGGTAATAAGGTTTTTGGTGAATAAAATACAGAGAATTTTAAAAAGTTGACCCCACTGAAGAGGACTGTTATATGCCAAGTCTAGTGTCTAAATAAATTTGAGCATTATTGAGGTGTAGGGAGTGTTATCTGCGTATAATGAAATTTTTTCATCTATAGACCCAGTACAGAGGCAAATAGTTTCTCTTGAGTTGTGAATGAGGCCTGAAAGAGGTTTTATAGCCAGGGCAAACATGGTTGGTGAAAATAGTCAGCACTGTCTTGTGCCTCTCTAAAGTTGTGAGTGTATTATTAGTTTAAACCCAGGCCTTTAGGATTAAATATAGGAAATTTCCCCAGTTAATATTGTCACAGAGATGAGAACTCTGATATTAAAAAAAACTGAGTCACTGAAAAATTGGTGAATAGACTTGGATTTACATCAATACTAATATCATTAGGAGATGCTTATCTGGCCGGTGATCCTGTGCTGTGTGCCATCGAAGTATCAAACTCTCTTATTCCAGCCAGCGATGTCACTTGCAGCAGCAAGAAGAACTAAGAAATTGCAGCAGCTCCTGCTTCCCTTTAGCCATTCAACCTGAGATATATTTTATTAGCATTGCCAGCCCATCCTCGGAGGTTGTGCACAGCTGAAGGGGATTTTATGAAAATGAAAGTGAGTTCATCTGATTTCATCTGACCTTTTGCCTACTCTGCTTTGTGTCTTGCCCTTGTATACCTGGTGGATGGATTACCTGTGAATTACCTCTTCCTTTGCATTCTGGACTTGTCTCTGTTAGAATCTTGGTACTGCATTCTGTGCAGTATCTGTGGTGTCCTGGTTCTCTATCAGTCCTTCCCTAGACACCATCCCTTACTCACCATCCCTTGTCCTGGGGGCAACCGTGTGATGAGAAACACAAACAGCCTCTCCCGAGGCTGAGTTGGGGCTTGCTGTAGGTGAAGAACGCAGCGTTAGATTGTGGGGACTAGTGTCTGGCAAGTACTGTTGCTGGACCAGCGCCTTACATTTACCAAGTATGAAACCCAACTTTTTGAGCCACTGAATTAAGGCAGGTTGGTGGAACTTTTTCTAAAACTCTTGCATCACATTTAGTTGTGATAAGGGATGGTAGGAAAAACATCTATCAGGATCTTTTTTGGAATTATGACTATGAATTACGACTATGATAGTTTCCAACTGGGAGGTAAAATCTTGGGATGTGTGCACATAGAAAAGGTTTGTGAAGTTTAAAAGACAGGATTCCTGTGGTCAGTGGAAAGTTGTTGAGGTAAAAAGAAATAGTTAATTCTGCTGCAGTACACAAAGTGAGGGAGGTAGAGTCAATAATAATATTTTTAGGATAGCATATTAATTAGTTTAGGATGTGTTAGTTGGCTCCCATTGTCATAAAAATATGGGATGTTTTTTATTAGGTTTCCCTCCTTGTCTAACCAAACAAAGTTTCATATTTATTTACCTTTTTCAAAGATATGTTAAGTTTGGAAAAGAATACTTTTCTTCTGTGTTTAATTCTCAATAATGCACCTCTCGTTGGTAAGTTTGTAGTGCTGTGTATGCATTTTTAGATTTTAGCATTGGTGTTTCTCCCCAAGGGTTTTACAATGCCCTTCACCTGTGGGAGGGTGGACTGGGTATGTGTCTGGTATTATTAATGCTAGAAATGTGTGTTTTTAAAAATTACATGAAAAAAAAAACATGTCAACAATTATTTTATGCACTTGAAATGTTCTTGGCCTGAAAAAAAAATAATAAAAACTAATGTAGTCATCATCAAAGGACTGCAATGTATTAATTTTGGTGGGGTTAAGATCAACTTTAACTTTAGAAATGCAGGTGCACATGAACACAGCAAAGACTGCTAAGGAAGAACACTGCCTAACAAAGTTTGGGACACACTAAAATAGGAAAACACATCTGGGAATAATCCTAAAGCCAGATAATAGCACTAACATTTTATCTAGTATGTATGGTAACATAAAAAACTTAAAGTATTGCTAGTAAAATTTCACCAATCTGCCATGAGCAATCCTATTTATTGTATGGTTCATTCCCAGTTACTATATTATACTTTCTAAAAAGTGCACGTCTCCCTTTCCTTGCAGAATTACTGACAATGACTGATCTTTATATTCTTGAAACCATGTATCCTCAATGGCTACATTTTTAGGTTCTACTACAGCATTCCACAAAACTACCTGCTATATATTTGCTTATTTCCCCTTATAGTGGGATAAGGGAAAAAACAAATGCTAACACTAAGACAGAGCCCATATATTTCTAGCAAAATCTGCTGTATCAGGGTAAACCAAACTGCTGCTCTAGGGCATGAAAAGGTGAAATAACTCATAATATTTAATTTTATGTCCTATAACCAATAGTACTTCTCTGTTATTGGTCTCCAAAAGAGAATATAACAGACATCAATGTGAAAAAAAGATGTTTGCAACCAAAAAAACAAAATAGCCTTATCAAGCCTGAAACCTAGTAGAGCTAACAGCCCTGAGAGATTTCAAAGAGAATTCTGCTAACACTATGTTTTAATAAGTAGTCGGCGTAATAATGGAGGAACTGAAGCAGTCAATCAAAAAATAATCTATCGGAGCTATATATCCATATAGATATAATTAGAAGAAGCATAAAGTCCATTAAGAGAGAATGGAGTGTTTACTTTATTGACCGGAGATTGATTTTTTCATAGTACAGTAATGTTAGGGAATATAAGAAAAGAAGATGGTTGGAATGGGAGCTATTTCAATAAAGCAACTTATGAACCTGTGTAACATATTGTGGTAAAATACATGGCTTATAGTAATTTTTGGAATCTTAATTTTAACATAATGCCCTCTTATTTTTTATGCAGGCTTTCAAAAATATAAAATATACACCCAAATATCTTATTTATCATTCAAAAAATGAAATGGTTAAGAGTATTTAAACAAACCATTAACTAACTAAATTGTAATAGTTGACAAACAGTAGGTATGCTGGAGAAGTGTTCATCAAGAAACTGCAAATATCAGGTCATTGCGATTCTTAAAACTGTTTTTTCTTTTAGTGAGAAGCTATAATGGCAGATGCATAAGCAAGTTTTACATTGTTGGAGTTACGGGCCATCACCATTTTTTCTCCAGGGAAAGTCAGCAAAGGACATTCACACTGAGATGTCACAAACACTGGGGGAGAAGTGTCCTTCCTACAGCACTGTCAAAACCTGGATATCTCGTTTCAGGACTGGGCATTTCACTGTTAAACATGAGCCCCGCAGTGGGTGCCCCCCAACCTCAACAGACCCGGCACCTGTCCATGAGCTGATTATTGAGAACCGGCGAATATCTGCAAAAAAGACAGCCCAAATACTTGACATTTCATGGGAGCGTGTTGGGTTTGTTATCACCACTGTCCTAGACATGCGCAAGCTTTCAGAGAAGTGGGTGCCGAAATGTTTGAACATGTTTGAACAGTGATCAGAGGAAAGAACGAGTTGAAGCATCCAAAGTTGTTTTGGCCCATTTTGAAGCTGCACAGGACTTTTTAGTTAGGTTAGTGACTGAGGATGAAACCTGGCTCCACATCCATGATCCTGAAACCAAGGAACAGTCAAAGGAATGGCGCCGCAGTGGGTCCCCAGGGCCGAAGAAGTTCCGAACCCATAAATCATCCGAAAAAGTCATGGCGCCCGTTTTCTGGGACAAAGACAGTGTTCTGTTGGTGGACTACCTACCTCAGGGCTTTAGTATCACCAGACAGTATTATGCTAACCTCCTGGACCAGCTGAAGGAGGCAATTAAGACAAAATGCCGTGGAAAGTTGACTAAAGGGATCCTTTTTTTGCAGGACGATGCACCTGCGCACACGGCCAACATTGTGGCTGCCAAATTGAACACCCTGGGTTTCCAATTTTCCATCATCCCTCCTATTCACCTGACCTGGCCCCTTCGGACTAATATCTGTTCCTGAATTTTAAGAAACACTTGAAGGGGCAACATTTTGAGGGCATTTCTGACGTCAAAGATGCTGATAAGAGCTGGTTTGCGGCCCAACCAAAGGACTTTTATTTGAACGGTCTAGAAAAGCTGCAACTACGCTTTACCAAGTGCATCAGTCTCGGGGGGGATATGTTAAATAAATGTGTTATTTCAAAACTCTGGCTCTCTTTTTTCTGAGCAAACCCAGGAACTTCTCAGCACCCCCTCAAAAGCAGTTGTACCATTCACAGGCCTTGTACTTTCAAGGCTTTCAGCTTGAACCTCTCTCCCTTCCATATCTGCTTTATTGGTAGATGTAGCATCTCACCCAAGGAAATACTAACTGAACCGCAACCTCATCACCAATTTGAACACAGCCTTAGGCTTTGGTCTTTTTTTGGTCTTGCGATTTAAAAACAAAGCTTTTTTTAAAAAAAATTCAGTTCATTCACAATAACATTGCTATATGATCCCCTGAAATGTAGCAAAATTTATTTTCTCCCACTCAAATTTTTTGTCTTCTTCAGAGACATCAAATTTCAAGAGTGTCTTCTTCTGTATAAATTTAGTGATTTGGATATATTGGGATGTTTCATACTGTATTTGGTTAAAATTGAACAGGTCTGGTGTCCTTACTATGCTGGAAGTTTGGCTTCCTTGGGAGCTAGGCATTTGAAGAGACCCCGTTGCCGGACCATCTATTGCAGCAATATTCTTTTAAATAGGTTATATGTATTTTAAAAACTAAATTACAGGCGGATAAAAAGACACAAAAATGCAACTTTTCATGCAAAATTTAATCATTAAATGTATTTTTAAATGTAAGCATTTATGCAAATGCAAGCATTTAAATACCTGAATCCTACTTGGCAGCCACTTGTGGTCTTTATATAGCAGAACTGGGGTGTGGAAGGAAAAAGCAGTATAAGGCGCCTATCAGTTCCTTTGCCAATAAAGAGCCTGCTACTAGTATACAAGGAGAGAGGAGTGACACAGAGATGTACAAATCACTTTGCTGCTTCTCCTTTTTTTGTCCAGTTAAAGACAGGGGTGAGTCCAGAAAGATCTGAAGAAACCTTAAACCTTTTTTGGGGGTTCTTAATTTTTATCTTGATATTTTTGGAGTTCTGCTTTACTATACTATAAGTTTATTATTTATCTGTACACAGTGTGTAGATATCCTAAAGCCCTGAGACTGATGCTTTTCGGCAGGCCCAGCAGTCTCATGGTTGTGCTCCAGTGACACTTTCTAGAATTTTGCTTGTCTTTTTGAGTTACATAAAAATGTTGATAGGTGAAAGGAGGGGTAAAGGCCAGTCACTGATTTTTTGGAGCACAATGAATCTATATTTATTTGACATTACACCCCACCAATCCCATATAGTAAGATGAAGCTAATCCCTCACAATATATTTTATATATATATAGCTGTCCTATAGATTTCAAAGAATCAGTAATGCCGACAGATTTTTATTCTACATGAAAAACAGATGATATGATTTAATGGTATTGGCCATTCTGCGCATAATAGTTCTGGGGAAATAGAACTTTTCAACATAAATTTTTAAGTTTTTTTTTAGCAAGGTTTTGACTATAACAGTTAGGTATTATAGAGGGTGGGTGATCCCTGGCTGTATCAGAGCTCCTATAAACTAACATTGTGCTAGTCAATGCTTTGATTATGGGGAAGTGACTTCACCCTCCAGAGGGCTTTTGTCTCTGTTGCTGCTTCTGCACCTTGTGATACTGGCAAAGGATGGGCTAAGCTGTGCTGGTTGCCTCTTGCTTGAGCCAGGTGGATGCTACTCCTGCGTTAGTCCTTCAAACTACCTGCAGATTCTGTCCTTCTCATAGCATCAGCTGCTCCAATGTGGGTGACATCACTATGCAACACACTAGTTAGAGAAGTAGTAGACTAAGAATACCCACTAATATGAATTAAAACAATAATAAAAATCACTACTGTGTTCATGACTGGCAGTTAAAAACTCACCTGCTGATATCATGCTTTAGGTTTAATTTTTTGCTTCAACTTCACCTTCTAGTGTTGAGAGCCGTTATGCTCCTCAGTAATGGCGCTTTCTATACATCAACCACCCAGCTCAGCTGATCCAGTCTCCCACAAAACTGCCCCAGTTAGTTTGCCTTTCCTCCTATGCTGCAAATAGATCATAGCAAGTGGAGTGTTTAAAATAACTAAAACCATAAATGTATTAATTGGTCATGCAGGTAGAATCCCTGTCTGTACAATTCTTCACATCTGAAAATGTTTAAGTTACTTTTTCACCAGGTATCTCCTATTATTATCCTTTCACACATCTTCCATGTATTCCCTACAGTATTTTATACGGTATAAAAGCTGCCGTTGAAACACACAAGACATTTCTTTGTCTGAATACTTCAAATATAAAAGCTCAGTTAAATATCTCTTGGAAAACTGTCAGCAATGTTATTTGATACATTTTGATTTAGCTTCACTTTTTGTTCAGTTTCCAACTCCCCAGTCAGTATTTTTAGCTTCACAATAGTACTTTTAAACATTCTTGAGAACCTTTTGGTAAATGTGAGTTACATGAAACGCAAACATGCTATTTAACTGTACAAAGGGTGTGAATGTTTTAAAACAGTGTGATGGCACTTGCACATACATTAAAGCAGATCATAACTGAACAGTTTCTTCCCTTTTTTACAGGATGAACTCTATTTAACTGTTAGTTAGTAACAAAGTAAAAATTGCCAGTAATTTGCTGATTGAACAGATGTCTACAAGCTGTTTTTTTACTTGTTTAGTTATGGGTTTACTTAAAGTTGAACTACATGCAGAGAGTTAATGCAAAGATGAAAAACATATAAGGTAGCTATTTTACCTTTTGTCAATGTGCATTTCTGTCCATTAAATCATGAGATTTACAAAGCCCTGCCAGACATCAAAAGAATTACTCCACATATTCTGTCCCAGTAAAAAAAGAGGTGCTTGGAACTAAACACTCTGAGCTTGAATGATTCCTGATGGGAAAGTGAGAAATCAAAGTCATAATTCTGAAGCAGATTCACTTTTTTAGTTTTTCTTATAGTTTAAATCAACTTTGTTGGGTTATTTAAAATTTTTAGGTATAAAGTATGCCAATGGCAGCTGGCTGGATTGTCTATGCCGTATGCTATAGCTGTTGACAGGTACAGCATACAGCTTAGCCAATCCAGCTGTTGGACATTGACAGTTGTCAAAATCCGCTGGTTGGATTGGCTGAACACATGTAGGCAGTGCAGGACTCCACTCTACTGGGATCTCATATTTGGACATTCCTTTCCACATTTGGACATTGGAGCCTGAAAAGGTTTTTATTAGTTGAAAAAAATATTAAATATTATTTTTCTATTGTGTTGCATTGAATATTCTGAGGCTAAGGTAATCCTTTCTGGGAATGAGTAAGGGTAAGTGTTTGTATTTAAACAGGTTGCCATTGATAGGTTTAAAGTGTAGTGTAAAAAAAAAAAAAACACAACATCCTCCCATCCTAGCCAAAAAGGGTCATCTGAAATTTGGCTTTTTAAAGAAGGGAATGGGTAAAAAGTGTGTGGCTCCATTCTTTTTGGAAAAAAACGGACCCCCATCTGCCCAGAAAGCGTTAAGCATAGAGCTTGACCTCAGCATTGTGAGAATAGGAGCTAATTGTAATCTGGAAACCCACTTTAATAATAGGGTCCCCAGAAATCTACTCTGGGAAATGAGTGCAGGGCATATGGTACTCTTTACTTAAGTTTTAAATTAGCCCCAGATAGAACCACACAACAATAAAACAATATCGGTATTATTCCTTTTTCTATCATTTATATTTTTGCAGGGTCCAGCATCAGAATATGAGATTCTAATAAGATCCACCCAGCATAGGCTGCTCCCTTCTGCATATCCTGCAACAACTGCTCCCCACTGCACATGTTGTACAGGGATTGCAGGATGCTGAAACCAAGTCAAATTCAGCTACTAGTTCATATATATATATATATATATATATATATATATATATATATATATTGTGAGGGATTAGCTTCATGCTCACTCACTGCAGATAGGTATTTTCAGACTCCTGTTCAAATTTTCAGGTTCAATTTGCTCCAACAGTGGAAACAAATCATTCCTGATTCTGTGAGGCAATCAAATGTTCCCTGGATCAACAGTATCTGTTGTCTTTACTTTATTACCCCAATAAATCATGTGTTTCTAGAAAAGCATCTAGCTTTTTCTTAAAGCAATCTATAGATCTTGCTGTAACTACTTCCTACTAATCCCTTTCTCCTGCTTTCTCAGCATGCAGGCTGCACACAGCATGTCCACCTTATCCTCACACTGCTATTCCCCCGTCATGAAGACGTTTATTATTAACCAGGTGCTTCAGGAGACATCTTTCAGTGCGAGAGTGAGGTACGTGATGCCAAATAACCTTCAAAATTGGCATCATATATTCGTTTCTACTGCTGCAGACCTCATACCTTTTCTGAACATTGGGGGGGGTTCCAGTGTTGAGTGATAGGACTTCTTCCCCCATGACTATGGTATGAATGAGCCTATTGTAAAAAACAATATAATTCACACCTCTTTAAAACATTTAAGTTTATATAATACACAACACAGATATGCTAGAAAATGGCCGTCCGGCCTTTTATTAACAAATTTTGTTACACATCTTTTATTGATAACATAATATAAACATAAATATCAACCATAACTAAAACCATACATCCCCATCGTCAGGTGTCAGGTCCTCTACCCACTTTGTTAACCCTTTCAAAACCATTAATCAGGGATCTGCGTTCCGACTGATATACATATATATATACCACTGTTCCCAGACGTCCCTACCCGCCTCAGGAACTATATCAACCACGCATACCTCCCGATATTAACCCCACAACAACCATATTACATAAACTTGGAGATCCCATACCACCGATGGCTCTCCACACTCCATCACTTTTTCCCCACATACCTGTACAACACCCTTCCCTTCGAGGACCTCACATAGTCAAAACTACTACTTTAATAACTTCAGGGAGGGCGGGTGGGAATCTTAAATCAAAACCTGCATCTTTAACCCATTAACTGACCTCTGCCCATTCCCCCACAGTCATGTTGGCCCCCGCCTAGCTCCCCTCTCGCAGGCTCTAGGGCCTCCCTTGTTTTCGAAAAAGCATGTGGGTTGTCTGGGAGTCCTTTAGTTTACCAAGGGGGCAAGCAGATATTCATACATTCATCCATAATACACCTTACATGTTAACACAACTATAACATTACTATAACATTTACACATTTAATAAAATACATATTGGTTTGAAAAAATGTCCCACAAATATATAGAGGATCCAGTGACATCATCCACTGATGTAAATCCATAGTTTATGATGACCCAATAGCTGGGGATTGTTTTCTTTCAAAGACCTATCGCTACATGGCAAACTCCCTTTACTTTGGCAATAGCACAGGAAATCTTAAATGGCATGATTACCAAATTGATCACCCTTTGGAATGACACCCTCAAACACTTACCTGGCTGAAGGGACTGGTAAAAACCAAAAGAAGGTATGTGATGTATTTAAGCATAAAAATGCCACATGGTGAAATAAAAAGGCACTTTAGAATTCCACATTAGCTGCAACACTGATTCCATGGAAAAGGGCTGCCCATTCCTTTTGGGGCAGTACAAAAAGGTTTGGATAAAAATCTTATATACTTAAAAAGTTTTAAAAGTTTTTTGCACAGCAAGAGAACTGTATTTTTTTCTGTATTAACTTACACTTCTCACAGTGTCAGGGTGTACTGAGCTTTCTGCTAAGTTGATATGGTTTCCTAGGAAACCGGGCCTTACTCTACAACTTCTCATTTCAGCTGTCTTTCCCAGTGTATAAATATATATTTTGTAACTGTGTTGAATCCAATTCAAAATAATCATTATATATATATATATATATATATATATATATATATATTAAATATATAATATATGTATTATATATGCTTACAGGTTTCAGTATTTTTGATTTATTTATGTACCCTTGTTTTACAGATTTTTGTGTTTTTTTTATTTAAAGTTTATTATTAAATTTATTACATTTAATAAATAGTGGACACATTTCGGTGAGTTATGCCTAAGAATTACAGGCCTACAATGTAAAATAAATTTTCATGAAAAAAAAATGTACCGCTTTTATACATTCAGACTGAAATGAACTGAATTATATTGTACAGATTATAGGTTACATTAAATGTGGTAACAGTTTTGAAATTATTTCTTGTGGTCATAAAAGCCTGGCATTTTAACAGTGTGTATACTTTTTGCATTCACTGTAGTTATACAGTAACTGTTGTATTTAAAATACAAACATTTCTAAATTATTGTAAAGACTACAATGCCTAAACAGTACAGAATAATTGGGCTCAAATCTGATCTTTAAATCTCATGTTCATATAATTAGGATGCAGCAGCCTTTCCTCTCGGTAACCATACTTGCCTAAATAACAGAATAGCTAAAAAGTTTTGAATGGAAATTACAATTATTTGTGGTGACAGAATTTATTTTCTTTCTCTGCGTGAAGCAACTTTTGTTTATAAGATTTGTCATTTAGTTTTATGGTTCATTCATAAATCATGCTTCTTAAGAAACTGCATAGTGACATTTTTTTTCTTTATCTTTATTATTTCCACAGTAGTGTTTACTAGGGAATACTAAAGTTGTAAACCGGGTTAAAAAAAGCATACATTTTTCCAAATAAATGAAAAACATATGTTATGTGTTTTTATATTGTGCTTTAAGTTGAGCTGAACTTCAGCCTTGCCTTGTTTTTGCCACTTGGGGATTGCCATTAATTCTCTACTAGGGTGGTCTTTTTTCTTTGTGTGTAGGATCGGCAGGATATGTGTTGAAGGCACCCATGGCTCAAATGGTCCCACAATGTTTTCATTTGGTTAAATTGTCAACCAGTTCTGGACAGTACCATGAGTGCACATTCCCTAAGGTAGTTGCTTAGGGGGGTGCATGGGGCTGCAAAAGAGGATCCACCCACAGGTGCAAAGGAAGTAAGTGGATGGGCCGGAGATAACATCAAAGGTTTTTTATTTTTAACAAACAAGTGTAGTGGTTTGATTGAGAGGGCTGAATATTAGTTACATTACATATTGGGTAGAATGTGGAGGCAAAACTGGAATGTATTTTTAAGAACCATGGTAATTAATGGAATCACTTATAGGTAGTAACATAACTGTGGGATGTGTGTATAAATAAGACTTGGAACAATGTCCAAACTGTAGAGTTGCCCAACTTCTTAGAGCTTCTTGGATGTTGGTGAAGAACATCTCTTTATATAACAGCTCTAATGGGCCCTTATGGTAGACTGTAGAATTGTACTGCATGCTCAACCGTGCCCCCAACTCCCACTCAACTGAACCTTCTGTTCATGGTTGTGACAAAGTTCCTGGAAGCAACATGTTTCTGGCTGTGTGGATACTTTTCCTTCTCTGCACTTCATGTGCTTTCTGTAACTAGAACTACATAATCTTATAACTCCAATGTAATTATCTGTATAATATATATATATAATATCATATAAATTCTGTTTAATCACCTCATTCGGAGTCATAAATATTTTATTTATGGCACCATATATTAACCATTTATATTATAATGCATCCTATATTGAATATTTTTTTTAACAATAAACTACTAATAGACTACTAAGAAATAATGCAAAAATGAACTAAACATCAGCTCACTAACATGTAAGCCTTCATTAAAAACGTAAAACACAATGAGAAAATCATTATGCTTTACCTCAAAGACATGAGAGATTTACCAAGTGTCGGTTTATAATGGACATCCGTGAAGTTGAAAGTGCATTTCCTATTTTACATAAATGCAATAAAAGGGAATGTGAATGTTGTGACATTCAGGTTGCAGGTTTTCAGAGCTCATGGAAACCCAGCATGGAACAAATGTTTTTCTAAAATTGCCTGAGCACATAAACTGTTTTATCGCTAAACGGGTTTGTAAGCTCACACAATAACAGAGAGTGTTAAAGTGGATTGTTGAATGTTTCAGTGCTGTAAAATTTTGCTTTGAGCACAGTTTTACTCAGTCTATAACCTTGGGTAATAACCTTTTTTATTGATCAAACCTACATTCGAAGCATGCATTTAAACAAAATGATCAATATAATTGTGTGAGCAAGGAAAATGTATTATTTGAATTCTATTTTCAATTTTAGCAAACTTACTTTCTTTATCTGCCTAAAATCTTGTTTATCTCATTGAAATCTGTTGATGTAAATTATATTTATCCTGATATTACAGTAGAACACTGCAGATGGTAATGCAAACTCATATAATCATCTATTTAAAAGTAATAAAATGTTATATCTCATTGTGTAAAGACCCAACAAAGAATGCTGAATATTCTTCAACTTATATTAAGTTTACCTAACTTATTTTGAATAATTTTAGGACATAATGACATGAGTAGGGAATATGCACTTTGTAAAATAATTTTTTACTTAGTAAATAAAATAATACAATCCACCCATCCATACAAATTCAGAAGAGTGGAGACTTTTAAAGCCTAAAAAAGTGCTATGGGGAAAGGAAGGGTAGCGACTGCATGTTTATGCCTATGGTTTTGAAATAGGATGTCCAAAAAGTGATATATGTCTGATGGCCTGGTTTCAACTAACGTAAAATACTTTGTTTTTGAATTGTTCAACATAGGGTCCTTTCCCATTTATATAGAAGAAAACTTTCAAGTATGAGCTTTAAACACTTGCAATCAAATCATGATTGTGATATGATGGGATATTTTATAACCAATTCACACATTGATTTGCTCAACAAAACTGCAAAGTGTGCTGATAAAAATCTTCTCGAATTGAATGTTGCTGTTGGATGAATGTAGGAGAAATGAATGCTTGAATTTTGAGTGCAGTTTACATTTTCTTATTTATTTAGTACAAAATTATAGGTTTGATTTGATTTTTACTTGTGACATAAATTACAGGTTAAAGTTAATGTTCTTTGAAGCCGGGTGAAATTTTTTTGAAGTTTAGAAAGGTTAGATGAAGTTCTTTAAAGTTTGACATGCCAGATGTTAAAATTGAACTCTACTAAAAATCAATGATAGATACATTTTATAGAGTGTAGCAGTGAACAGACAGCTGCCTTGACAATGCAGTTGAAAGCAGACCCTGGGCTGCCCTGTTTATTAGCAAAACAAAACAAAGCAAATAGTTTTGCTGGCTGAACTAAATACATTCACTTTTGGTGGTCTCTCTCTGACTACCACAAAAGTACAGCAAATTTTAGGAAACAATACACAGCAGTCTTTTAAGGCAAACAAAGCAACATGTTTCACTCACATATAATCCTGGGTTGTATCTGGCAGAGCTTTATTCCCTCACAGCTCTGGGAACCAACTGAGCTCTCCAGCTTCTTGCTGGCTTGCTAAATAGTACACCTGTGCTTCCTTAGACACAGGTGAAATCCTAGACATTAATCCAGTGGTAAAAGAAACCCATCCTTCCTTTTCTTTTGGTCCCACTCCAGGACCTTAACCCCCCCTAGCTGGAATCTCGAGTGACTCGGGGTCGATTTTACCTGCAAATAGCGGTAATCCTGAGTCACAGTCGGGGTAGCTTTAACCTAAAAAAACCCCACTTACCTTGCTCTGTTGTCGTCCCCCATCGTCCTGCCGGTCCCTGCAGGTCCAGGGGACACGCCCTTCTTTTTTGATCTTCACCCGCGCAATACTGGGACGATCACCGGGGTTTCCTGGTGACGTCGGTGCATGCGTCGGTGCAGGTGTGTGGATCAGCAAGAAATTCATATATTTTTGTATTGGATTACATAAAATCTGTATTGAGTCCAATACTTTCATATATCTATCTATCTATCTATCTATCTATCTATCTATCTATCTATATATATATATATATAGATATATATATAATTATATATATATCTATATATATATATATATATTTTATATATGCTACTGTACACTTACATTACATGTTTAACTTTTTTTTAACAGATTTGTGTTTTTTAATTTAAAGTTTATTATTAATTTTATTAAATATTGGACATATTTCGGTGAGTTATGCTTAAGAATTATAGCCTGTAATGTAAAATAAAACTCCATGCAAAAAAAAGTAACCCTTTTTGCATGGAAATTTGGATAGAATTAGAAGGCTAGGGAGGTTAAACTGGCTCTTACAAAGCCCTTTACATAAAATAGCTTAGTCTGGGTGCTACATATACCCTATACAAGACCTTTTCTGTCAGGCACTGCAAGACCCTTTCACAACTTAGAATGTACTTGGGGTATTTTCTCATCTGAACTCCTAAGACTGAACACCCTATGAGCATTCAACTACACTGTACATTTGCCCAACTTCAGGAAACATTTACCCAAACCTAAAGCCCAATCTAACAACACAACAAGCCTGATTTATTAAAGCTCTCCAAGGCTAAGGAGGATGCACTTTTATCAGTAAAGCTGGGGTGATCCTGCAAACCTGGAACAGATCTTTTCAAACTCATTTGCTATATGCTAGCAAATGTGTTCAAACCTGGAACAGATCCATTCAATGTTTGCTGGATCACACAGCTACTGTAATGACTCTGGGAAATCTTTTATTACAATGAGGAGGTGTTCATAAGAAGCTGGTCTGTTCAGCATTAGTAGGCCATTGGGGTGAGTAAAAAAGGCAATTGACTGGTCTTTCAAACCTTGTGAAAGAGACCAGCAACATTTAGTCTTCAGAGAGAACCACCCTTTCATCATAAGTCTGACTTTAGAAAAAATTAAACGTAGAAGAAAGCCAGGGTATTTGCTATGCGGCAGTGTATTAGAAAAACATGTTATACACAAAATAGTGACAATATTTACATTGAAACAGAATGTTTGTATTCAGAATAATGACATTTTGACAATTCAAATTTAATGTGGTCCCCCTCATCAACTTTTGTAAGGAGGGTTTTTTTTTACCTAAAGGCTAGACACAGAATTCCTAAGAAGTTTGTTGAGAACAACCAATGTTGCAACGTATTTCGCTGCTAAGGGCTTCATTAGGGGACTTGAAAGAGGTCAAAGGTAAGATGTTGGATTGCAAGTTCAGTTGGCTAAAAAGTCAAAGGAAAAAGAGGAAACAGTGGGATTCAAGGTGAGGTACACAGTGAAATTGACATTGCCATTTTTGTTGATAATACGATCAAAAAAAAAAAGGAAGAAAGAAGTAATGAGATTTAAATAGGGGTGCACTATAAAAGTAACACCAGCATCTAGAGATGAACGCTTATGGAGTTCAGCAGAGGGGCTGTGTGGGAAAGGCGCTGCTTCACGCCATGGGTGTTCATCTCCAGACGCTGTTTTTACATTTATAGTGCTTAGCAAATACCCTGGCTTTCTTCTACTTTTTTTTTTTCTACTGACATTATCAGGATATGCGGATAAAACAGTTTTCAATTGTAGACGTACTGACTAGCACTTTTCTCTACTTACTTTTCATAAGTCTGACTTTCTCAGTTTTTACTTACAGTTAATAAATTGGGTTGAAGTAGAGTAGCCTTATACTTTGACTGCCTTGAATTGCATAGATATTTTCAATGTTTGGTGATTTGACCATCTAAATCAGCCTTTCTAACCCCGACTATAGTTACTATATCTGTGGCTCCCAGTACATTAGCATAGCGGTCAGTGGGAGAAATGCAACATTTACAGATAGAAAAAAAAAAAAGGTGTCACTTAAACTAACATGAAAGGTCCAAGTTGCTCATGGCTCAAAGATGCCCTAGTTACCTCTGCTGTTGAGAAAAACTGATCTAAAGTGCTGCCTGCGTTTAGTTTTCAGTGACCATTCAATTTCCAACTATTGGCTAGATTAAGCATCTACATCAATTGGTAAGAGACATCATTTTATAATATTTTATTTTACTATGTTTATATTGTATAATGAATCCAAATAAACTACACTGATAAATCTGCATTCATTTGCCTAATTACATTCTAAAATGAACTTCACTTATTAATTTTGTAGGAGAATCAGATATCTGTATTACACGCATGGAAATGTGAAATTCTGCTCCATACTCTCAGATGCTGCATTAATAAAGCTTTGTTTTGCTAACAAATTGAGTGTGGCAAATATGCAGGAGTTATTTGCAGCTCCCAACAGGTCTCTTTATCAAGAAAACAGATGAAGTGAATGTGCAGTTTATATTTTGTTAATATTTATTCAGTACAAAATTATTGGTTAGATTTGATTTTAACTTGTGACATAAATCACCAGTTGCTTTTAGTCAGGGCTTAGAAGGAGCACAACAAGTCTTTTGATCCCAGAACCATTGGGTTTTTAAGCTCCAGAAATAAATCAGCCCATGTATAATACTCATTCTATTGCATAATATATATGTACAACAAAGCTTTGGAAATAAAATAACTTTTCATGTCAGAGTTTAATTCCCTTCAGCTTTCAACTTCTAAGAGTGAAATACAATGGATCTTGTGCTATAATTCAACCAAATTTAAATAGAGAGACATAATTTCGATTTATATCAGCTTCCTTTTTATCCCTACAAAACCTGGAAATGTTACTTTGAAGATCTAAATATTTTTGTTGTTTTTTTTTTCATTTTGTAGTTTTTTACTAATGTTTGTTAAAAAGCTAAATGCTAATAAAATAGGTACTGTTTAGAACCTCTATTGGGTTTTCATGGCTTGGAAATGGAAAAGAAGAATATTTGCAGGCTAAATTACCGTAAGGTTCACCAAGCAGCAAACTTAGTAGACCATGTAAACCACCAGAGACCTCTCATGCACTGATTAGCTCATTGCTAATCGGCAAAAATAAAACCTAACCCTTTGATCTGATCATTGGTTATTGACAATCAAGGCTAATGGAGAATGTAATAAAATTGTTTATAAAGATGTTTTCTTTCCATTTGAATGTAAACTAACCATAGATTTATTATCACATATCAGTTGAAGACTATAATTCCATATCTTAGTTCACTCATGACTTTCATACAGTAGTTATTTATGGCGTTCTACTAATATTAAACCATAGCTTTGGGCAAACAGCTGAAAACACAGATAAAATATACGGATAAAGGATTTGTATTGTCTCCAACTAGTTTTGAGATTTATAAATCACCTCTCCATTGCCGGGTCCTAATCCTATCTTGCTGCAGGTTTAACTTTCACACTCTCCTCTACAACTTCACCCTATGAATAGACAATGAAAGGAGAAGCAGCACCCTGATAAGCTCATCTCACTGCCACAGGGATTTCTCATTCTATCAACATGCTCTTGATACTGTAGCACACCTGATTATTTCCTCAGTTGTTTCTTCCTATCTGGGTGTTTCTGCATAGTAGACTGCTATTGGTGGCCACCAAGCCAAATTTGGGTGCTCACACACAATGATTAAGTATTTATGTATAATACTTTTACTATATGCTACCGATACAATATCAATGTGTGAATTGAAAAGTAGGAGTCTGGGTATTTTTAACTGCATTTATTATTTTACCTTGCAATACATTTTTATTGAAGGTGTTTAATAAATGGATATGAATACTGCATAAGTATAGAACAGATACTTTGTGCATGAAGGAGATATTTAACCCTCAAAAGCCTTTATTTCTCCTATTTTTGGTGTTTTATATAATAAATTGCTTTTTTGTCCCCTCAAATATGGCTCTTTCTTTGGTTTGCCTTCCTACACACACACACACACACACACACACACATATATATATATATATATATATATATATATATATATATATATATTCTTTTGTTATAAAAATATATGTCCCTATAAAACGACCTAAATAGGCTACGTCTGATTTGTATGGGGGTGGTGCTCATATCTTATCTATAATAGAATTTCTGTAAGATAGATGTCTCAGCCTAATTTATAATTTACAAAAATGTCATTCTGACAAATTAATTGGGTGCTTTTTAAATTAGAAATAAAAAAAGTAAAATTGATTTCTATAAAGTAACTCCAGCACTTAGCAATAGAAACATATGTTTTTATTACTTTTTTAAAGTGGAAAAGGGTTAGAAACTGTTAGTTTTTTTTTCTTTGTCTTCATACCTGTTTGGGAAATTTTCTCTACTTTCTATCCCAGCAGCAGTGGCCAGTAAGAAAAGAAGAAATAGAAATTCTTTCTAATGCAAACCTGTTAAATAAAACAAAAAATGTAACTTTTCAAAGTCTTTTTATATTCCCAGTGCCTTATATATATATATTTAATATTGTTTAAAATAAAAAGCTTTTCACTATAAGTAATTGTAAATCATAAGGGGTTTGATTTGATTTCATCATAAGAAAACGTGAAACTTACCAGGGCTCACCAGCCAGGAAAAAAATGTCAAGACACCTCATGCATTTTGGGACCTAAATAACCTAAAATATGTGCAAAACCGCTGTACACTACCTTTTTAAATAACTCTAATAGAAGACTAATTTGCAAAACCAATGCAAATCATTTTTTCAAGAAGATAATTGCCCTTTATTTTACAGTAATCACCTCTCCCGTTGTGCCTATTATGCAAATTAGAGCCATTAAACATGTAAACTGTTGGACATGATTACCACAGCATGGGTTCACAATGGTCCCTGGTATATGCTGTGAGATTAAAACTGTGTTGGCTAGAGTTACACTTTATAATCTAAACAAATGATAAATTGCCTATAAATTATATATCATTCCATATATAACATATATTTGGATGTATCGGGATTGTTGGGATTAGGTACCCCACACCAAACAATACTTAATAGGCATTGGCTTTTGGAAAGGTGCACAGACTTTGACCCTTTCACTGCTTTGGGCTGCCTCCCATTTTGCACCTTAGATAGGCAAATTATTATTTCCAAATTTTACATACAATGATAAAAATCATCTCACAGAATTAAAAGTTAGCTTCACTTTGTCACCCTGTCTGTACTTTTTGTAGGTCAAACTAGTTTTCGTTTTTTGGGCTTTTTTTTAAATTTTGTTTACTTTTTTCATCTGGTAATTCTGTGAATATCATACTTGCTATACTTTTGTATCTACAAAAATGTATTTATTTATCGATAGGGGTAGCCATGGTTGTCATACAAGCTGGACTTCAGACATGTCTGCTTTTGTTTTTTCCTATTTAGCCAGTTAAAAAATGAAATTAGTAGTTTAAACAACAACATTTTTTGTGCTTTCCTGTTCTGTTCACCTGTGATTAAACCTTAATCACAAACTGTGACTTTTAACCAAGTGAAAGCACAGCAATTATTTCCAGTAATACACTTTTTTCCCATTGTGGAGTACAATCTCACCTGTTTTCTTCAATTACAGTTACAGTTGTTCACAGACATTGTTCTCGTATTGTTTGTTCTGTTTTCTTATGTTATCACAGTATGAGAAAACAGACAAAAAAATTAGGATATGTAACTGGAATTGTTTTGATTTCACTTAGCATTAGAAAATTGTGACTGTTAACCAAGTAAAATTATACCAGTTATTTGCAATTATACACAGATGTTTTTTCTCACTGTGGCCTAAAAATGCAAAAAATTAGTTTTTTAGCCTGTTTTAGCCTCTCTAAAATTAAAAATAATTATTTTAAGTCACTGAGTTTTTTTCAGTTAAATAATTGCCCTAACCTGGAACCGTACACTAAAGTGTTAAGCACCAATACTGTGGCAGCTGTGCCAAAATGTAAATTGAAGACAAAGTAATATCCAGCAGTATTGCTTGCACAGTCCCCTAAGTTATTAGGCTAAATGATGGTGGCCATCTTTTTAAAGAAGTAGGGCGTTGTTTCCTTATGTCAGATTGAACCCTTGGCAACCTAATGCCCTAATGAATAGTTAACTGATGCTTATTGGAAATGATGACTAATAAGCAGAAGGAGAGCAGGCTATAAAACAGATTTATGGGGTGACAAAATAGGAGTTGAGAGAGCACTACTTGTCATCAGATTCTGTAATAATGTCCAACCTGCTGTGTGTTCAGGGAGACACTCCAAATTGTGTATGAAAAGTACTCATTACAGGCAGACAATGGTAGTATGATCCTTGTATCAGTGTTTTTAGGACTTTTTGACATTGGGGAACCCCTTGAAATAACTTTCAGGTCTTCAAAGAACCCTGTCAATATTTACTATATCCACAACTCACAGTACAATAATGTGGTGGTCAGTGGGAAGAATGTCTCTTTCATTTCTGGTCATTGGGAAGAATGGCACCCCTACAGATAGCCAAAAATATCAATGGTATCACTTAAACTGACCTGGGTGTCACAAACTGCTCACTGCTCAAGGAACCCCTAGCAACCTCTGTAGAAACCTTGGTTGAGAACCACTGCCATTAATCGAGCAATCACATATTACTTTTACTCAGGTAGAAATATGCAAACAATACACCGTCAAATATTTTTGCTATAAAACAAAGTGTTTAATTTGTACAGTATGTATAGGTTCCCCTTCGCCTACTGCAGGCAGCTAAAACTGATTATCTGGAGAGAGTGTAGTATTTTCCATCTATATTTTTCTTTCTATTTTTTATTAATGAAAAATTAAGCCACAGTGAAATTTTTACAAATCCATAAATATTTTTTGTACCAACCATTACTTCTAACTTATTTTCCTAAAATCTCTGTGTATAATAAACAAATGTTTTATGAATGTAATAAAGACAGACCTGAATATCATAAATATTCTGTTTGCCATAGTAGTATTTGAATGAATTAGGCATTGTTAGTATTCCAAAAGCTTACAGTGTTTAACTGCTTGATAGGAACAGTATACAAGATAGAATTCTTCCCGTTAACAATATTAAGGAATGAATTACACTTCTGACCAAGGTCATCTTGAGGGCAGGAGGTCTGTTTTAATGTGCAAAATGAATAAAGTGATGAAGCTTAGTTCATTTGAGACCAAAGGAAATCATATAAACATATTTGCACACATTTAAGAAGCATTAAAATGTGATTAAAATTCTGGATATGTGTAAAGAAATGTCAGCTTCTGCCTGCCTGACTATTGCCAGTTGGATGATATGAAAATGGGTACTGCCTTAGGTAAACCGAATCGTGTGATGTTGCTGCTGGAACATGTACTGTTTTGGACCATTGTATGCATCCAATAAAGATAACTACTAACTTTTAATTAAGCAGTACCTTTGTGTCATTCTTTAACCTTTCCTGACACTAGTAGTCTCACAAATACTTCCACCGTGTTACAACATTGTAACACATTGCAATGCTCTGTGGTACATAACAAGAACATACAAGTTCAAAAAAATACAGGGCATTGCTTGGTTACAATATGACTGGTATAGCTCAATATCCTACAAAAATTCCTGGCTACATTAAATATTCATGTAAAACTATATTTAAACTTCTCAAAAGACATAGATTCGATAATGTCTCAATTTTTCATTTTGTAAGTCATCTTGTGGCTGCCATGCTCTCCAAGTCTTTTTTTCCAGAAATGAAGTGTCCTCGGATTCCAAGCACAGTCATCAAACAGAATTAAATCCCACAGACTTGACTATAAGTGCGGTAAAAAGCCCAGTGAAATTGGAATAAATGGTAACTTGGCTGGACTTTTAAATTATTGTATCTTTAGTTATTACACTTACTTTTTACTTCAAATAGTTTTTTAGTGCAAAAACATTAGAAAAATGTTTTAAAAAAACAACGAATAGAGCACACAACATGTGTTTGTATTGTTACCATGTTTAGTATTTGTATGTGTGACTGCATAGAATTGTTTATTAGCAAAGCCATGCCATCACATGTCATCCTGTCCTGTCACATGTCATAATGATAAACAATCATTATTGTGGCTTTGTCTATTTCAGTAATACCAAAAATAGTTTCTGTTTAAAAATGATTTTTAAAGGTATTAGTATGGGATACATGAGGTTGCAAACATACTTCATTTGTCTTCTCTACTTCCAAAATAACTACCTGTACACAGTATCAGTGAGTGGAACAGTATGTCATATGCTCCCACTCTATTACTACAATCCCCTTCTTTTTCTCTCTTGTCACATCACGAGGCTGTCTCTGCCTACTATGTCAAAATAAAGAATAATCAGTAAATGCTATGTAATTTAGAAATATGCCTAAAATTATGCTTCCAAGTTTCTTTTTTGCTTGCAATGTCAATACATGTGATTTCTCCACTAGCTACATTTATTGCATTAATTTGTTTATCTTGTGTCCATCATATTAAAAACAAGCAAAAAGTTAGTTTACACTTCTATAAACTAACAAAATGTATTATACATAGTTGTTACATTTGCTCATTGTTTTTAACTAAATATCAAACTTAAGACAAACAGGTAAAGTATAATTGTGACTAAATGCCTTGCAAAATTTCTGAATAGGCAAGTCTTTATTGAAGAATTGAACAGGCAACGTACCTTCTGCAATAAAGCATACTTACAGTACCTGCTGGTTCGTTGTCTTCCTTTAAAAACTGCTGAGCTGTGCATGTCAGGCTGGTGGGACTGGATGAACTTCACCCCTGGATAAATTCTGGTGCACATACACAGCCAAATAGGATGGACAAAGGTTAAGCGTCCCAGAATAGAAGAGGAAGATGGTGGTGCATACAACTGGTCGGAGACAAGTATGTATATTGAAACAATTGTGATCAGGCAGGTTAATGTAATTATATTGCAGAAGGGGCATCACCTGACTTTTATACAAAAGGTTATCGAAGGCCAAAGGTGCCAAAGCATACATTTCTGACATCCACAAGGAAACTGGCACTTTTGGTATGAAAGCGTGTACAGAGATGAATTGCCAAATGCTCATAACTACTTAATCTTTGGCTTCGATCTGCACTGAGATGTGTCAAAAAAGTAATAATAATCTAATAACTGCCTGAACTTTGGAAAGCTGTGCAGAATATGGACCAGTAAAGGATGAAATATCATATCTTCTGCCTATGTCAACAAAGCTTAAAAAGTGAATGCGAAAAAAAGTTTTCAACAGTAGAAGAAAAAACACAGAAAACATATGAAATAAATATACAGCCGTGTGCAGAATATCATTTGTATGAATGCAATAGCGGTTCACTTTCCTGCATCAAGTCACTGCGGGGCACCAACAGAAATTCTTTTTTATTACTATTATATTTTATATATGTTCAGAAATTCAAAATTCCTGCGCACATAGTCTCCTTTGACGCAGATGGATTTTATGATTTTAGAATATTTTACAGTCATTTGCAAGTTTATGTATGTCTTCTGATTATATCCAAGACATTATACTGAAGACAAGCAAGCAATAAAAATGCAATGCTGAGGATATATAAGTTTGTCATTTCTTGTGGGATTGAAGAATAAAGGTAGTATTGTCACACCTTAAAATAAGGCGCTTTCCATCATTAAATCTGGGCAAAACTGGACATATGTGTCAAATATTTTGTATTATTAGATTTGAGATTTGACCTGCACTGCAAGATTAGACTTTACACCATTAAAGAGTATGCTATTTTCAGTTATAAAAACGGTACAAAGATTTCCTCTATCTGACCCCTAAATACAGCAAAGGAATAGTGGGAGACTGACATGGTCATCTGCTTTCCCTGCCTTCTTCTCCTATCATCTCTCCCCTATCATCTTTGTCATCACATTTGCTCTTCCTCTCCTAGTGCTGATGTGCAGTAAAGTAAGGGTGTGTTCAAATCTGCCTGGTCTGTTGTGATGTACTAAAATCATTTGCATTGTTTCATGCAATAACAGGTTCTAAATTAGAGCAGTGGAAAAATCATGTATGCAGTTTTTAGGCAGAACATGACAGCCCGGTACAATATTTGTTGTTGTTTTTCTACCTGTTGCACTGCGTTGCAGTGCCATTCTAAACAAACGATACTGCATGAACACATTATGCACATTACTATGCTTTCCAGTAACATCAATTTATGAACTACAATTATGTAAACAGGGCCTAAAACAAAAGGAGGTTGATTTCAAGCTAAATATATGAACATGTGCAGCACATAGTGTTTTTGGTTAGTGCGGAGCTGTAAACATTCTTCTGAATGATTTGTTAAACATGCACATACTACATCAGTTCCAAATAGGGAGAAAGTGTGTTTTTTTAGCAAACTTTTTATGGTAAAAAGTTTTACTTCTTTACTAAAATGTAGTAAAAGCAATTGAACATACAGCAGATTAATCAACTTCTTTACAGAGTTCGACTGTCACATTCAAAATAATACATTTATCAGATGTCAACCCCACTCCTCATCAATAGATCATAAAAAAATATGTAATAATAAGAAAGGTGCCAGAACAGCTAATATTATGTTGATAATGAAAATGTACAAAGTTATTTTACATTCTAGAAGTGCTGTGTGAGCTTTGCTGTGTCTGTGACTACTTCTGCCACCAACATGCATAATGAACTGAGAAGTTAATGAACAGATCCTAGAACCTTGGGTCCTCACAAATTTTCCACTATTGTTCCTTTTTTATTTAAAATAAATTATATTGATATGGCATAATTATCAACTATTATTGTGGGTTCATCCAGAAAAATTGTGTCAGTTTAGGGCTCATGGTATTTGAGTGATTTACAAACTAAGTTTAATATTTTTTGCACCTCTGAAGGGCATAAAGAATACTTTAGAATCACAAGTATGAAATTCATACAGAGATTGTTTTTGCACTGCATTGAACTTACTCATTCTCTTTTATCTGTAATCCAGAAATCCTGGATGTCACCTGCTGGAGGTTCAAGAATAATCTCTTGGTAATTTTGCACACTGAAAACTTACTGTACAAAATGTTATTCTTCTTACGTACACAAATCATGCATTTATAATGTAAGAAGAAGAGGGGTAAATGTTACAAACTACATTAATATTGCCTTGTACTTAATCCTTTTTTTAAGTATATGTATTCCAATTCTGTGGGGTATTACACATAACCGAGGTTAGATAAATAAAGGAACATTCTGGATTTTGCATAGTTTCTGCACTTACTGTGTGGCATTAATTCAATAAAACTTCAACTACTTTATAGACAGGTCTGCCTAAGTAGGCTAGTTAATAATTCAGCCTTCCAACAACTTCTTTACATATTAGATTTTGCAGGACCTACTCTATTTAACCAATGGTCGCCAACCTTTTTGGACCACCGGACCACTAAATTTACCGGCTCCTGGACGACGCATGGGTGAGGAGCTGGGTGTCGTTCAAAGGGGAAGGAAATTCCCCTTTAGTGACGTCATGAAGCCAGAACCCGTCCACTCTCCTGTTGCAAGTATGAGCCTGCGATAGGAGAGTGGGCGGGTTGTGTCCAGAGATACAACCTGCCCACTTCTCTGAACCTGGGATCTGATCTGTAAGGGGGACATGGTCTATTGGTCTGACCGGTGTGTCCCCCTAGCGGGGTCCTTCTCCTTACCCTGCAAGGGGGTGCACTGTCCAGAGCCATAGACCACCAAAATTTTCTTCACGGACCACCAGTTGGTGACCGCTGCTTTAAACTCCATGTGGACTAAATTCATTGATGTGAACTCATAGGACTCTATTTATAAAACAGGAATTCAGATAATACCTTAAACATTCCCATGTGGAAATCTTCCAAATCCATGTGTTTCAATATTAGAGGGAATATGAATGAATGTCAGATTCCCTGTTTTATAAATAGAGCACATAGACATTACCTCAATCTTGTCTGTGGAACCCGCAGAATGACTATTCATGACTATATAAATCAGGTGGTGGTGCTCACCTTTAACTCGCATTAAAATAAAAAAAATGTCAGTAACATGTCAGGAGTTTGTGTTAGACCATGGTCAGAATGTCCTGAACATATGACTGTCCTACATTGAGTGAAAAATGAGCAAAATTATTTGCCAAGATCCAATTGCTCATAAAAAATATATGCTTTACTGCAGGGTACATATTGAAGGCCTTATTACACATATTTGCCTTTTCATATTTTCATAGCGAGACAAATAAGTAGATGGAAAGTTTTTTTACAAAAATTACTGAATGTGTAAAGAAGGACATGATAGCAGAAGTTCTTAACATTGGAACGCCATAGTCTAGTATGTATTTCATTTATAAAATTACCAGTGTTTATATTTTGCCTTCTATATGCTGCAAAAAAGATTATCAAAGGCTACAAATGCATGGATATTTTGATATATTATAATAAAGAATAAAGGAAATTTGGTTGCACACATTAGTGTATTCAGAATTGATGCCTTTTTTTAAATTAATAATATATTTATGACACTGTAATACAAATGCCTAGTTAGTACATGCCATTTCTGCAATATAACAGTAGCTCTACCCTTTGTTATATGCTTGATGCAGATGGGGGACCAGTGATATTTTGTACACTTTGCTGTGAGTGTTTGTTCCTAAAACAGTGGCTAAAGTCGGTCAAGAAAGTAATTTTGGCTTTAGGCTCTGAGGCTGACATCCCTTACTGAATCAGTGTAAAAGTTAGTAGGGCAGGCAGGCAGGCAGTAGACTATCAGTACACATTATTGCATGCGCATTATTATTAGTGTTGGTGTTCAAATTCAGGTTGTTTAAGTAATACCACGTTACCAAGTAATTTTGGGCCTAGAACTAGGCAGAGAATGGGACATTGGTGAGAGTACATATGCTTCATTTTTGGCCCCTAGGATACCTATCCACCGCTGGCCATCCAGGCTCCAGTCCTGATAATCACTTCCCACAAATGCTACACAAAAAGTGGCCACATGACCATTTAGAAATACCCCCCAAAAAGGTAAATTATATCTTCTAAAGCCTTTTTACACCATGTAGATCCCACCCTATTTATGTATAATATATGTGTTAAACTACACATCCACTTTATGCGTGTATGAGACTGATCCACTATGACCAACTATTATGCGTGTAAGAAATTCTAATTCATTAATGTAACAATATATTTCTAGCTGCACTTGTTACAAGCAGCAAGTTACAGTATAACGGTTTTTTTATAATAAGCTGTAGCAAACTGGTATTTAAAAAAAATATTATCTAGTATCTGCATAACTGAATAGTTACCTTTAAATATCACCAATTAACTTATCTTCCCTATCTTCTTAGCATTTTGGACATGAAGGTTGGGATAAAATGGTTAAATCACAGAACACAACGTTTTCTATCTGCAGATGTTTGGGTTGTTGTAAAAACATCACTGGTCAATATGGAAAAAACATTATTTGGGTTTTTCTTTTGAAACATACAAATATTACATACTTAAAAAAAAAACAAAACCAAAAAAAGGCATATCTCTCTAAAAAATAATGGTATTACCTAGAACAAAATACTTTGGTATCAGGTATAACAGAAGTAAAAATGATGGTAGTCCATATGGGGTAACTAGGTGTAATAGTCAACATGGTCTGACTGATCACAAAAGCCTATATACAATAGACCTAAGCTGGATGATAACATAAACTACAATCACATGGTCCTAGACACATTTAAAAGGCTGCCAAGTTTATCACAGTCAGTTAGCATAGTGGAACTGTGCCAAGTAATAGACTGTTCCTACTGAAATAGTCTGAAATGAAAGTAAATAGAGCTAAAGAACATATACAAACTTCTAATAATTTAAAACTTAAAATTTGCAAAGAAAAGTTGAAAAAGTCAACATAATTTGAAATGTACCTTTTCACATTTTATTACATTTGAATACACAAGGCTTACTATAGAAGTTAGAAATGGATGAAGTGAAATGCAAAGCCTTGTACTTCTCAGTTCCACTGCCAGCATTTTTCCTGACTACCGAAGTTTGCTTTTATTTCAAAGCAAAACATTTGAGGGAGGTCAGAGTTACAGGAAAATATAATGAAAATACTGAATTCCAATATCAAGTAATACAATGGGCTTTATTTTTTAAAGCTCTCTAAGACTGGAGAGGATACAATTTTAACAGTGAACCTGGGTGATCCAAAAAATCTGGAATGGATCTTGTCCAGGATTGAAAACATTTGCTAATAGCAATGATAGTATGATTTTAAGAAATCCATTCCAGGTTTTCTGGATCACCCAGGTTCACTGCAGCCTTGGAAAGCTATCTTAAATTAGGCTCAATGTTTCTCAGCAGTATTTCACCAGCAGATTACTTGTCACACTTCCAGCCCAAATCTAGTACATAGGAGGTAGAAGGAATATTTGCATTCAACCAGAAAATGTGTAATATCACTGTATTCATGATACATACATTTAGGTCTATTTAGTCCATAAGTCCAATAAAATACATCACTACATACAATTATTTTGCTAGAAGCACACATATATTACCACGTGCACAGCATGTGATGAAGTCATTCATGTACACAAGCTTATATCATTTCTTTTGTCAGTGATACAATTACAAATTAACAACATCATAACTAATTAGTTTTACAGGTTCAAACATACTTTCCAGCAAGTAGACATTTTACCCTGTGTATATACAATGCATTATTATTGTAATGTGCCCATGGCTTTTCCTCTTGACTTTTCATAAACTGGTAAATCTGTTACGTCTCAGTTTAAATGAAGGTTTTTCATTGTTCCCACTGTATGCACTGACACGTGTCATTGTTTCAGCGGGTTACTGTCAAACTTCCTTCTTTCCTGCTGTTTCCAGATAGCAACTTTCTTCAGATCCCAAATGAGTTACATCAACAAATTGCTTACAAATGAAAGCAGGCATATTTCAAACATACAGTTCTTATCTGCTGTCAGCACGTTGTCGACAGCAGAAAAATAATGTTTCTGACAACTTGCCAACCTCAAAGACCCGGAAATGTTCAGGACACAAAACCTTGGTGACTTTTCAAAAGTAACAGCATAAACATACGTTTCACAATCATGTAGCAAATACAATATTTATGTAATGTTTCCCAGTGCCAATGACAAGTAATGCCTCTAGCTGTTCTCTTGAGAACATTAGCTATGCATGTCCTACAATGAAATGGGTTCAAAGTAAATTATTTCACACTATTGTTGTGATTGGTTGACATTTTTGAAAGTTCCATGAAATGTGGTCCTCTTGGTTATAAAGTTAGAACTGATGCATTGTTTTATTATCATGATTATTATAATTAAAGCAGGAGTGTCAGTAAAATAAAAAAACAATAACAATTTGGGTTGTGGGAGGAAATCCAGACCAATACGGGGAGAACATACAGTACAAACTCCACCAGTAAGTAGTTTCAGCAAGTTCTATAGATTGCTTTAGGAAAAAGCTGGATGCTTTTTTAGAAGCACAGAATATACCTGGGTAATAAAGTTTTAAATTAGATAATAAGATAACTGGGACTGTTGATTCAAGGAACATCCGATGGAATCAGGAAGATATTTTTTTACCTATTGGAGCAAATTGTATGAGTTTTTTTTGCCTAACTCTGGATCAACTATGTCCATAGGGTTTTATATCTGGGATATGGTTATTTTTCTAGTGGTTGAACTTGATTGCCATTTTTCAGTCTGACTGTCAGATGTAACTATTAGTGTTGATGTTCGAATTCGGGTTGTCCCTATATTCGACCCGAATATGGCTGTTCGAATTCGGGTATACCCGAACCGAATTTTGCTGCATTCGACAGCAAAAATTCGGGAGGAAAAAAAAAAAAACTGTAACCGCAGGCATAGGAGGGCAATGAATGGAAATACTATGTCCATTCATACCTCTACTGCTCTGTGATTGGCTGAGAAATAGACCAATCACAGAGCAGTAGAGGTATGAATGGAGATAGTATTTCCATTCAACCTCTATTGCCCTCGTATTGCCTCCAGGATCAGGGGAGCAGAGCTGTCAGCATAAAGCTCCGCTGATTGCTCTGCTCCCTGAGTTGCTGAGGAAAGGGAAATCCTGATCCTGATCCTTATGTACCCCTGTACTCATAATTTTTTAAGTTAAATTACACAAACACACACATTAATAAAATAATTTTAAAAAAAGCCTTGTCCTATTTTTTACTTATATTTTAACCCTTTCAGGGAATGAGTAAGGGGATTTATGTACCCCTGTACTCATTCCCCAGGGTGGGGCGGTGGAGATCTGGGAGTCTTCTTATTAAAGGGGGCTTCCAAATTACAAAGTCCTGCTAAAAATGTTTATAAAAGCCCCCATTGTTTTCAATGGAAGCTTTCATAAAAGCTTAAAAACGCTTGAAAAAGCCTCCATTGAGTTCAATGGAAGCGTTTTCCCGCGTTTTTCCAGCGTTTTAGTTTTTTAAATGTTGCAAGCAACGTTTAAGATAACGCTTAAAAACGTGCCTGAAGGAAACGTCCTGGTGTAGATTAGCCCATGGGAATGCAGTCCGTGTAGACTAAAGCTGCATACACACGTCCAATAATTATCGTTAGAAACGACTGATGAACAACCGATTGGCCAAAAAAAAGACCAAGGACACCAACGAACGAGGATTGTCGTTGGAAATGAACGACCGCCACGGTGGATCTGATTGGCCGACGATCTTTCACTATCTATCGTGTACAGGCGTTCAGTGATTGTGCATGTTTTTGCAGTACACTTTCTCCTTTACATGTCCCTCCCTGCATCGTTCAAACGATTGTAACTAGTGTGTGGACACTGTTGGTGGATTATATATGAACGATCATATTGTTACAGCATGTACAAAATTGTGCACAATATGATTGTTAATATGATTGTATATTCGTGCATAATCGTTGATCGATCGTAATCGTTCATTTTCTAACAATAATTATTGGAAGTGTGTACCTAGCTTTAGCCTAAAATTGATTTGACAGGTGCACTTTAATATTCATGTGAAGCACAGGGGTATGTAATAATGTTATGTATCTTTTTATAATGTATCTTTTTATGTATCCTTTTACAATGTATCTTTTTACATCTGTTTGGAGGCTGTAGAAGCTCTACACAGTGCTGAAACAAACCCGAATTTTTCTCCCATTGACTTTAATGGGATTCGAATTCGATGTTCGACCACCCGAATTTTTGTGCTATATTCGGCCGAACAGCTGCCGAATCGAATAGTGAGCTATTCGACCAACACTAGTAACTATGTAAGATAGTGTCCTGGTTGAGATTTGAACCTGATTAGTGTTGCAACGGCAAGAGTGCTAACCACTGAGCCTGCCTCCCTAAAAATGCTGTAGTCTTTAAATATTTACAATACGTAAAAAAATTGGAAAAATAAGTAATATTTAAAAAATTCATGGCAAGAACATTTTGTACATGTTGATATTCAAAACTATATGTAGTGAGATAATTATTTGCTTATTCCTAAATGTGTTTATTGACCTGGGATGCAGAGTGTTTTGCTATCTTCAAAGATGGCTGCTGTGCTATTGGCAATTGGTGATGAGGCCATTCAGGAGTAACCTGGATGGGTGGGAGGTTCTTGGGTAAGCCCCCGAGGAGCACCAAGATTGCTATAAGAAGTGCTATCCACAGACAATGGGCTGACAAATATTATAATATTCCCTCACTATGCCATGATTTTAAAACTCTGCTATGTTTTAATTGCTCCTTGTTAAAGCAGACCTAACAACAACATTTTTTGGGGAGGAGCTCTCCCTTTTAGTTTTTACCTCCATGGCCGTAAAGACTGAATTGATAACCTGGAATACATACGTCATATATCACAGGAGGCTGTAGGCTACTCCTTTTGCGTATGCCCAACATAAGGCATGTGCTATTAGGGGCTTTCCTAGAATGTAGAAAAATAACTGCTTAATCGCACTTTTTTTTTCTTTTTTAGCCTGTGCAGTGTGAGGTCAGGTGATGTGTGAAAAACACGATAAACAAAGTATGAAAAAAGAAAATTTTGGGGCAGGATGCTACGGGGCTTGCCCTTGGGAAAGGTAATCAAAAATAATTTTTTCATGAAAGTTTTGCTTTAAATTATACCTAAATTTTGATGATTCACTAGTTGTTGTTTCTTTTTTTATTTATAAACCTTCAAATACAATACTGTGTGTATTACTGTCTACTACACTGACATTTTCTAGCTTGGGACTGCACTCCTTACCCAAAAGACCCAAAAGGCTGGGGACACTGGCACATATTAGAGATTACATCCTGTTTCTACAAATATAGGGATAGCTTTGCCCCTTTTACCACACAGGTGCAACTTTTGACATTTGAGATTCAAGTCTGATGTCAACACCTTTTGCATTTTTGTGTTCCTTATGTTTTTAATGAGGCCTTTTAAGATAAAAATAACCTAATGTAAATGATAAATATAATCCATCATTGCTAGACCATCTATATAAATTTAAAGATTTTCTACATTTAGCAAATGTAATTAAAGTAGATATTTAAACAATTCACACAACTCACATAATGATAATAGAGATACTTAGTCACAATTGTTTAATATCAAATAGGATGAATATTCTGCAGAGGGGAGGAAATGCTTAATGTATTTCATAGATGTTTTTTTTTGCTCCATCATGAGCTGAATTTCTCTACAATTAGATGTTAAAAACTGATAGTCAAGAAAAATGAATACAGAAAATAAAAACATACAGACATTCAAATACAGAACACGTTGCAATGATGTGCTTAAAAGTAGCACTACGTAAAAAAAAACACCTATACATATTTTTGGAGGAAGATCTGGTACAATAGGACACTTCTGTGCTGCTCACAAATCAAACCTGTTCTGAATAAACATTTATCTAAAGTATATTATTGGTGGCAACATACTTAATAAGCTAAAAATCTTACAAATTGAGTGTGCTTACCATTTCATGTGAAATTTAAAGATCATACATCTATAGCAAATTTTCATTCTCACAAGAATCTACAACCAAGTATGTTAAATAAATATACCTGTATACAGTATGGCTATGTGTAGGTACAGGAATAGGCTTGCCAGTCCTTGCAAATACATTTTCAACCAAATCCATTGTTGGGGCAACCAATGGACCACCTATAATTTAAAAAAAAAAATGTGTATCTGTATATCAGTTAAAAGCTTCCTAAAAAAGCTCAACCACATATAAACATATACCACAAAATACAGGAAAATATATGCATATATTCTATATTTTACTGTGTTTTTTCTCCTAATATATACTAGAGAAAACACCATGCAATGGTTTTTGATGGATTGCATCTACCAAAAAATACAACAAACTTTTCTTAGAAATAGTAAACTTTCTGACAACGTTGTCAAAGCCAAAAATACTCACACTTCTGGGTATAAGGTAAATAAGTCTTCCCACCCCCTGACATGACATTCTCAGTGCAGGAGCAACATATTTCCAATTTAGTGGTGGTGACGTAAACCTAAACCCATTTAAAAAGTCTTAACTTACACAAGGCTGTGGTGGTGCTGTCAAGAAACTTATTCTAAATAAATTGGTGGTCAACTGAAAAGATATAGCTTAATAAATGGGTAAGAAATGTTAAATTTAATCTTTTTCTGTAAATCAAAAGGGATTAACAAACTTTTTCTTCAACCAGATTACTTCTCTTTTGGAAGCTCTTTGAAAAATATAATTTCAGCTGCTCAGGTATTTGGTTTTTACAGTTTGAACAAACTTTACTAAGTTATGGTAATATATTGTACAAGGTTACCACCTAATGTCAGCGGCAAAATGGTGTTAAATGGCATTAACACATTTTCAGTAAAGAATCATTCCACAACTTATTGTGTCACAACAGCACAACAGGGATTTATATCAAATTCAAGTTTGGTAAGTTTCAGAAACTCATTTCTAGTAGTCATCTTTTCTGTTTCCATTGAAATGTTAAAGCCGAACTCCAGCTTTTCCAGACGAATTTTACTGTGAGCTTCTCCAAATGTGCATTGGAAGCTGTTGCAAGTCACATTAGTTGTTTACATTAGAGCCTAACACTCTTGAGAAGTGTAATATAGAAACAAGCTGTGATGTTTTCAGGGATCCATCAGAACCCCTCGACAATCCCTCCCACCATCCATGATTTCCCTTTATTACATAGGGAAGCATACAGACCCAGTTATGATGTCATGCACTACGAGTAACAGAGTAGACTGCAACTGTACCTATCATAGCACCATTCACAATATGAATTTACCTGTATCTGTGTCCACTGTGAACTGTATTAGCCGACACAATTACAAATACAGTAAGTTAGAGTATGTACTGTCAAGCTTGAGAGCCAGGTGCAACAGGTAAGAAAAGAGCAAGGATCAACAGGGGGTGATATTTGCTTGAAAGATAAACTACACAATATTGGAGTGTGATATCAAGAATAGGCAGTGCAACAATCAACAGCTGTGTTCATTATGTTTTGCTGTGCAGTGAACTGTGAAGCTCTGAATTCCCAGCCCATTGAAAAATCAGGTAATGAACTTTATCTTATTAGAGACCTTAGACTTTGGAACATGTTGGATGAGTGAGGTGTGTAATTGTTTTCATTATGACACCTAACTTCAGCTTTAAATGCAACTTGGCACAAACTTGATCGATTAAATAATAAAGCTGCAATTTGGGATATAAAAATACCCTTGTATATCCATTCTTCCTTGGAACTGCAATTGTCACATGCTTGTTAAGCCTAACTTATTTCCTAAATCCCCAGTATCCGTTCTATCTAAAAAGCCTAACTTTTAAAATGTTTTTCCTGGAAGTATGGATTAGACAGTTACCCAAAGGGTTGGCGTTAGGGGTAGGTTTGGGGTAATGTTATCCAAAAGGATAGAAGGAAGGTTAAGCCTTAGATACTTGTAGGGCATAGTTAAGGTTGGGCACCAAGAAGGTGGAGGTTAAGGTTGCCCACTAAGGTGGGGGAAAGGTTACACTTAGATAATGTAAATGGTATAGCCTTTTCCTCTACCTCTAGACATAAACCGTTGCAGCACAGATATGCCTCATTGTAAGGGTATTTTTTTGCTGCTGCTTAGTGTAAAGCTTTCATAAAAGACTGCATACCATCAATGAAAAGCACATACCAAACCAAAAGGTAGATCCAGAGAAAATGTATGAGTAGCTATTGTTAACTTTAAATCTGTTCTTTTTTCCTGTAAAATTAAGCTTGTTATTAGTAATAAAGGAAAAACACTGGTGTTTCAATCTAAGTATGAAACATATGGCAATAAAGAAAGATTCTGTTTCCCATAGCATCCAAGCAGCTTCAGTGGATAAAAAGAATTAAAAAAAAAACTTTTTGATGGGGTCTTACAAGCAACAAAAATGTTCTCGTACACATTCATTCATGAGTCCCTTTGAATCAACTCCTTCCATATAACTACAAATCACAGCACAAACAAGATTTAAAAAAAGGAAATAATTAGTCCAGAAAAAAGTTCTTACTATCTACATTTTCCAGTTTATAATTGTCATATTGTACTGTTAATTCAACCCTTAAATTTTTGCATTTGTTTGAAAAAAGTTTTATAGAAGAAGTACTCAGAAAGTAATTACTGAATTATTTTTTTTTATTTTTAAGCCTCTTTAAAACAAGAATCATTTTCTCTAATTATCTGGAACATATTAATCTAGTATCAATAATTTATTGTTTACCTCGACTGTTTGACTACTAATGACATTGTAATTACATGCTAGACTGGAGGATACAGACAATTACAAAGAAATCAAGTAAAGTGCATAGACAGATTGAAATTTCAGTAATGACACAGGTCAGATGTGCCTAAGTTGTCCTAAAAAGTACAATGAGTTTCTCTACATCTTTGATGGTCAATATGTTGAAAAGATGTTGCTTTTACATAAATTAAAAAACAATTTGCTTGTTACACAGACATTGTGTTACTTGTTACACAATGTCTGTGTAACAAGTAACAGTGAAAAGGTATGTACAGCATGATTCATGGGGACCTGCAAAAACTTTAACATTTAGGGCTTGTTCAGGTGATGGGAGAGGTACTTTTTGGGCTGCTCCAGATGGTTGACACTGCGTCTATGACTTTCCTGTCCCCGTGTCTGTGCTGGTTCCTTATGAAACAGTGCTTCAACATTGTTAATCAAGCAGCACTGAACTGCTGACTACCACCCCCATTCATTCCCTATAAGGGAGCTGTGGTTGAGACGTTACATGCATAAGTGATTCATGGGTGTGAGAAAGTGGCACAGCAACCTTACCGCCCTTCTGAACTAGTCCTTAAGCAGAAGTCCAGTGTGCATATAAAAGCATTTTTCAGCTTCCTTCATTCTTTTACTATATATGTTTTTGCAATTAACTTGTCCTTTGAGTAGCTTGAAAACTGCAGAAATGATGGTCACATGACCATATGGGGCCTTCTTTCTCCTAGTCAGCATCAATTCTTATAAGAGTAAAATTCCATCATCACATCACAACGCGGTGACCTGCACCACTGCTGCATTCATAGACTCTTGAAATTATAGAAATTAAAAGTTTTCAACTATTTCCTATATGAACAGTCCCATTGGGAACCAAATTGCAACCCCACAGCATGTTAATAACATAAGTTAATAGCGTAAGTGCTAGTTAATCAATGTGACTTTGAAAATAGTGGCCATTACTGGGTAGCTTACATTCTAGCTAGTATGGCCACACAGGATACAGCAATTGAGATGATGATGCCCCTGTAGTCCAGAGTTGTGGCTATGACAGCAAGGCTGCTGATAGGGGTCTTGTGTGACCCAGCCAATGAAAAATTGTAGGTTCTCAGTCAAAGTTCACAGTTTTTTGAATTTTTATTGATTTATTTTTGCAAAAACCATACCCAGTAATCCAGCCACAATGGTCCTTAAAGCTGAAGTAAACCCAAAACAATAAAATCACACTTACTTTCAATAGTGCAGATCAGTCTATCTGTTGGGAGGTTTCTTCAATCGGATTCCACGTCGTCCCAGTACTCGTCCTTGGGTCTCTTCTTCAGCATTCTTCTTCCTACGTCACCCAATCTTGCACTTTGCATGCTGGAGATTGGGTGACGTAGATTGGGAAAAAAACAGCCAATTGGCAATTTTTTTCCCTGTTAATGAAAGTGCTCCTTCTGTGTATGCCGGAGATGCTCGGGCATGCACAGAAGTAGCAGTCAAGAATCTCCTGGGATGTGTGACGTAGATATGCCGGGAGGCTCTGTGCTCCTATTCATTATTGATTGCCTAGGCGATCGAGAATAAAGGGGGTGGTGCTGTACTCTAAAAAAAAAGGGTGTTGCAGTTTAAAAAAACACAAGCAAAAAAAATTTTTACTTTAAATAAAAGGGTTGTCTACCAATTTATGTAAAGTGAAAATTCTGAGTTTAGGTACGCTTTATTCAATCAGTTCCAGTGCTAAGTTGCAAAATGTAAGTTAATATGTAAACTGTGATTCTATCCTGTCATTTTAGTATGTGCTCATGGTGATGGTCTTATTCAGAAATCACAGTCCAATGTCGTAACTATCAGGCCAAAAGCAATATACATAAATGGCTCTCTTTATAAAACAGGGATTCAGACATTTTTGTGGGATTCGTCAGGTTCTCTGTTTTATAAATATAGCGCATAAAGATGAAGTAGATAAAATAGGCTGGAAGATTAGCACTTTTGACATAAAAGAAGAATGGAAAAAAAAGCGAACACTGTCCTATGTAAAATATAACAATTGTTGGTAATATACAATGCATAATGCAATCTAGGTTAGGATTTAGATCTACCTAAAATACCAGTGACCAGTATGTCACTATATACCAGGAAATACCCTCTGTATATCGCCTTAAACTTAGTAATACCATTATCTGTAATTTTCTCCATTTTCATATAATCTTCTATATTCCTGGTTGCACAATTCCCTGCACAATTCTGAAATTCCCTGCACAATTCTGAAAATGTTAACAAACTCAATAAACAAGACAATGTTGTGCCTAAAACAAAGATACACAATTAGAGTCTCATGTGCACGTTTTGTATGGATTGCCTAGATGTATTCAGAAATATCTTATTTTGCAGAATATGGCCCATGATGTGTTTGTATGAATTTACACAAGCCACTTCCCATTGCTGTAACCTCAATGGGAAAAAAGTACATTATTGTGTGGGAAGACTATAGGTTTGCTGTAGCTTTCTTTGTAATGCTGTGAAAGCACAATATATTCTCCCAAAGTTGCAGTATTTAGATAAGATATATTTTTATGTAAATGTAGTTATTTTCTTTCCAGCATAGCTAATCCACTTCAGATATTTTAATACTTTTGTTTGATATCTAGGGGTTACAGTATATTACTTTCTGTGAAGCACAAGTAATTGAAAGTTACTTTTCTATGGTGCCTGCAAGCTCAAACCCTATTGAAATGTACCTTCATTACAGAATATATTCTTGATTGTGAAACTCTTATAGTAGCCTCAAAGGAATAGAAAAATGTAAAAGAACCAGACAAAGATCTCAGAATACCTGGAACAATAGCAAAAGCATCCCTTTTGTCTCCTTATTTAGAGAAAAATAATCATAGCTAAGCCTTCTTTTTTGTAATTAACTAATTTGAAGCTTGTACTGGATTATTTTTCTGGAAGTTGAATATGAGTTAGGCAAAAGCAATTCAGTTGTGTGTGATTACAAAAACCTCACTATATTTATCAGTACTTATGATCATTAGAAAGCTTAACTTTTATAACCAGTTCTTATGCAAACGAAAATATGCTAAAATATTTTTCATATCATATTTCAAACACAATGAATGTAATATAGCAGTATTGTCAATAAACAAAACCTGCATTGAAGCTAGGCATTGTAAACTAGCTTTTATTAAAGTGAAAATTACATATAATATGTACTCCTGCGCTAAAATCAAATGAGATTAACAATTACCAAAAACTAAAGTAGCACACACAAGAGAGTAAAAAGCCTCTTAACATAAAATAAAATCAATATGTGGTGTTTAAAATAATCCAGCAAGGATAATATAAGTGCATAATAGGTCCTACCTTGCAAATGACAATCAATTCACCAGATGATACAAACACCAGGAAAAGAAGAAACAATGACACTAGGAAAAGGTGAACCAGATTTCTAAGATGTACACTCACCAAAACATGAGGTTCTAGTATAATTAGTGCTCTAAATGTGCACTATCACCATCTTCTCAAGACCATCAATGAATATTCCACTAAAACCAGAAGTCAAATCTCCAATACTTCACATTCCTTGTTAATAAACTTTCCTTCTTTTTTTTGCATTTCACTTGCCATGTTATTGCTTCAGTTTCTGTTTGCCTCTAGGACCAATTTTAGTCCCTGAGATTCAAAGTGCCCTGGGATATCAATGCTTTTACATGGCATCTTAGGAATTACATATTCAGCATTACAAAAAGAATTAATTAAAATTAAAAAGAATGATTAACTACTACTAGATATACAATGACCTGGACAAAATGAATACCTTCAAAGATCTTACAGAAGAGGAACAATGGTATTGAATTGTTCTTCCTAGGTAATTCCAAAGATCGCAGGCTAGCTACATAGAAAACTGGTGGAAGCACCACTCATTCAGCACATGTGTGTATTTGACTGCCATATCATCATGGGGTGTTCCCAGATGTACATGATCAAGCAAATGATCTCACGCACAGAGCAAATCTAGGGCCATATTACCTACATTTTGAGAATGTGGATGTCACAGAAAGATTGCATGTAGCCAAAAATTTCACCAACCCAGCTAGAAGAGAGAAGATGATGGTGACACTGGACTGAACAATAAATAAGAAAAAGGTGCAAAGTCCACTTTAAACGCAAACTAAACCCAAAATTGAACAAAGCAAATACCTAAAGTAAACATATTGATATAAGTATTTAGTATTATAAAAACAGAAAAACCCTTAACATCCTATGTTTTTGCTCATGGAAAAACATTCAAGAGCAGCTGCTCTGTCTTAATTTTCACCAGTTTTTTGAATATGAATAAACCCTTAAGATATCAAGTTAGAAGCTTGCCTAAATTTTTCTGGTCTGTCCACCACCACTGATTCAAAGAGATAAAGAAAACACAAATACATTTTAAACAGCGCAAGCAGTAAAAGGCAGTAATTTTCTATAACATATTTATTGAAATATGTTGTCTGAACAGCAATGAAAAAAAATAAAAAAGAAACACTTTGCAACATTTAAAAAGTTAAAGTCCAATTTTATGTTTACTTTTTTACATTGTCCAGCAATGTAAAAATAAATGCTAGCTTTAGTTTTAATACTCCAGTTTGGCAATATAGGCTGTAGCCACCCACGCTTCTAAACACAAGTTTAAAACTTTTTGTGTAAGTTCTGCTTTATGTTGAAGCAAAATATGTGTACTGATCTTTATGTTTTCGTGTTAGGAAAATTGACTCTTATTTTTCAATGGTAACAGATCTATCTCTTAGTATAAGAGTGTGTGTATTCCATATACAGCTGATTTGTAATGAGGGTATTTATTCAAATAAAAGTGCAAGTTGCTGTAAAAAAAACCTATGTGTAGCAGTAAGGAACTAAAAAAGCAGTAAAAAAATGAATATTTATTAAATACAGTCTACTGAATGAAATAATATATAAATATTGTATAGTAATGCAGTTTAGGGACCTAGGAAAGTGGTTTTCTTGTGCGTCACTGCTCAAAGAAAACAAAGCAGGCTCAGTACAATTGAACTGAATGAAGGTGTTTTAGCTGTTCAGTAGGGACAGTGGTTTTGCCTTGGTGCTGAGATACTTAATAGTATGTCTCATGGTTAGTGGGCTTGTCAGCCACTTTATTATACTTACTTTTTAAAGGTCTGCTACGTATTTTGCAAGGGATTTTTAGATGCTTGAATACTATGTAAGAGTTCTGTATGTAAGAGGAAATGCCAACAAATTACATTTCCTATACTCCTCTAGTTACTGTGCAATACAGCTGAAAGTCTAGAATACCAGTTCTATGGCAGTTTTCAGGCACCGGTAAATGCTTCTTAATACCACCTGAAAATTCCACTTGCATATGCATACATAGGAGCCTAGGTAATTGTGGTTCATTCAATTCCCTAATTTCAGAATGCCCACGCGTGGCCCCCTTAAGCCACCTGTACCCCATTATAATAAGGAAGAGAGATGTGATTACTAAGCCATACCCAATGGATAAATAAGAAAGAAGGCAGGAAAGGGATTTGAAAATATTACAGGTAGGCAAGATCCGAAGAGATGTTTTCTGAGAACAGTGCTGAACCCACTATGTGGTCATGGGGAATAAAGAGAGAAATAAGGAATATGACCAAACAAATTACCAGAAAGATGGAAAGGAGAAAGGATTAGTTAGCACCATAATTTGTCACTAGTAGTAAGAGAAAACTTACTGTATGTCACTAGAATCTGCCTATCACTGTCACTGGGGTATCCGTTACTGGTGAATTTGCCTTTTGTTGTCACTGGGAACCTTTTACTGGTTTAATGGTTTCCCTTCAATTTGGTCATGGGCCAAACTTTTGTTTGTATTGGCAAAATGTGCACTACCCACTTATACATTTCAGCACCCTCACCCTCCAGTGTGCTCTCATCCACAATGTGTCATTAATAGGGATGAGCAAAAGAGAATAATACGTTCGATCTCGTGGCATATTGGGGCTTTCTCGCTTACCGAAAACGTAAGCGAGAACCCCCTTCTGATTCGCCGAGAGTACAAGCTCTCGCCGAACAGGAGGATTTCCAGGGCGGCATCATGCAGCCCTGGAAATCCTCTGCGATCCCCAGGCACTGAAGGAGGAGGCACTGGAGGCTGTAACAAACGTGTCATTTGTAAGAAATACTTTTATTACAATGTCAGGAGGTTCTCCTTTGCCAGGCATCTTCTCAATGATTGCAGCTGTGGCCTTGCAGGTTACATGTCTGAGGCATCCAACTTTATTCATGGCATAATAAATATGTTAGAAATGTAAACACACTGTACATGGAGTGCAGAAGCAAGAGTTTTTTTTCCAGAGACTTTGCATGTCTGATCTACCAAAAACACTTTATTTCCTTTTGCACTTTCTATACATTTTTAATTTCAAAATTTTAGCCCTGCTTTACAAAAATAACCCAAAATGTGTTCACATTGAAAATCCAAATTAGTTTCTTCTTAACTAGGATGCTACTTAGCAAAGTAAATATGCTAAAAATAGCAAAAATGCTGTATTACCTTTGCAGAAGTTCCTATGAGAACCATGCTGCATGAGTATTACCATTCTTCCGCCAACTTGTACGTGAAATAAAAGTAACGGCTTACAGGTTGCTGAATATTTCAGATATTTCTTACACGCCAGCTTTCATAAATATCTTTGGCAAAAATTAATTACAGCAAACTTACTTTTATTTACAAAAAGGTTTCATTAAAATGTAATTTTTTTGTTATAAAATTTATATTTTTAATTTACACTAATAAATCTGTAGATATGCAATTTATATGTGTTCTACATATAATTTAAATTCAGTATTACTGCTCCCACATTATATACTCTGCTATTTACATTTATGAGCTTTCTATAAAACTGCATATTTCTCATATTTAGGTAGCAAATAGATGAGTTTTGTTCTACTTTGGATGAATTTGCCTTGAGCCATAAATCTGAAGATTAGCTTATTCCATTAAAACAAAGACATATGCATTACATTTGCATTTCATTCATGAATTCAAAAACAAAAAAAAAGAAAAGCAGGTATGATACAGGGTAAACAAAATGACCTCTTTTTGACTTGCTTATTTCAGAGTATTCTTCACAGAGAAAGTCCCTGTAAAATGTTAGACTTACAGGAACCTATGGAAAGGACCATTTTAGACTCTTAGTTGACCAGCAGAGTTCTGCCACAGGCTTAAACGTTGTCCCAACCGTAAATGAGACATTGGAAGTGGTTAGGGACCATTTTCTGCATGCATCTGCACATGGCTGTGGTAGATGGTTGGCAGCGTTCAAGAAAGCAACAAGTCGCTCTTGGCCATGTGGTTCCTTCTCCTCTTCTGGAAGAAGAACCCCACTCCAGCTTCAACCACACACAAGTGCAACTGCCTTTGGTGCAATTTGCTGCTCCTGGGCATACAGATCCTATTTGCTACACACCCTGGAGTAACCAACTATGCAGTTTTCCATCACAAGCATGAAAGGACCAAAGGACCAATGAGAGTATGTAGCAGTCCTGTACCTGCCATAACTGTCTATCTTGCTGTTCAGGGGTTCTGACTTGATCTGTATGCCTTTTCCATGTGATTGAATAAAGTAATAACAGCCAGGTAACTTGTCTTCTTCCTAAAAAGAGGTCAGCACTGGTCCTTGCATTTCTACAGTTTTTACAGAAGTTAGACCTAATTTCTCAACAAAAAGGTTGAAAATCTCTTATTTTATTGAGCAAAGTGAAATTTAAATATGTTTGTGGGCGTCATCCTCCTGTTTCCATGTATAGCACTATTATTTCCAAACAACAGGTATACCGTACCAGTAGAAAGATTAAGTTAAATTAAGTTACATTTTAAATTAAGTTAAAAATTAATTAACTAAGTTAAAAAAACTCAGGAATTTAAAGGTACATCTGTTCTAGACATGCAGCTTTTAAACATGTATACTTTTTTGCTTTTATTTCCAGGAAAAGTTATGATACAAGTTAGAAATGCACCACATGTGCACAGTCGGCTTTACAGGGTCACTAAATGTGGTTTATTAATCATATAAAGTCACATGTCAAACAGGGATTGAATGCCAAGCTATATAATTACATGCAAATGATAACCAAATAGACATGTGACTTTATGTAGCAGAATATATTAACAAATGTTCTATTTTACTGCTGTCAGTAAATCTAAGCACTTGTCACATTTGTGTGACTTTTAGCTGATCTTTTACAGGAAAATGTCTTTCATTTGAAAGAATGACACCCAGATCAACATCTTTTATAGCATTACAAATTTAAGCTGCAAATAATGAGAATCTATTTATTAAAAGAATCTATTTAATAAAAAAATAGTTTTATTTCCTACTCCTCCTATATATAGCACATGCTGCTGTACTCCACTGCCTTCTAGACATGCACAAGGTCACATGGATAATATCTCAGTAGAGGCTGCTAAAGAGTTGTACTAATCTTTAAAAACAAATTTTAATCTTACAACAATCAATTTGTGCATGCATCATAAAGCAGAAAAACATAAATAAATGGAGTATATACAATATACAGTGAGGAAAAGAAATATTTGATCCCCTGCTAATTTTGTACGTTTGCCCTTTGACAAAGAAATGACCAGTCTAGAATTGTAATGGTAGGTTTATTGTAGGTGTGACAGACAGAATAATGTACATGTGCTGTCTTGAGCAGGGGGACCTTACGGGCTCTGCAAGATTTCAGGCCTTCACAGTGCAGTGTGTTACCGATTGTTTTCTTGGTAACTATGGTCCCAGCTGCCCTGAGATCATTGACAAGTTCCCCTCGTGTAGTTCTGGGCTGATTGACAGTTATTTTTTGTTTCTTCCATTTGTAAATTATCGCGCCAACTGTTGTCACCTTCTCACCACGCTGCTTGGTGATAGTCTTGTAGCCCAGATCAAATACTTCTTTCTATATGGATATTTATATATATATATATATATATATATATATATATATATAATATAACCTATTTTAATGATAGCTTTTTACATATTCTTGCATCATTTTCTTTTACATTTTCTTGCGTATTCTGCATCCTGCTGCCTAACAGTTCTTTCAGAAAGTTTTTGCTTTTGCAACTAAGTCTCTTAAAATACACTGTTACGTTAAGTTCCCATATGGGTAGAAGTAAGGGCTCTCTGTCAAGACACCACTTGAAATTTAGGAGCTCATCAGGAGAATGGAAGTTAATTGAATGATTATAGGGTATTCAGTTAATTACTTTTTTTTATTTTTCTCTAATGAGCTTACTTAATTACTTATTTACCTTACCTTTTTTAGGGGCAATCAGGCAAAAACAATATAAAGTACGTTCTTAATCAGTGTAAATGTGTAAAAAGTACAAGATAAGCCATGCTTATATGTTATTTTTTTATTATTGCTTAGTATTTAGAATTACTTTCATTCTTAAGCAATAAACAATGGACAGTAACCTAAGATTTCATCAATAACTGATACAACTGTAATAAATTAATATATGTTTATTTGCTTTAGGTTAATGCACATTTCATGGAAACTATTGCAATTTGCCTGCCATATTAACCAGTCCCATTGGAGCTATAAAAAAGCTTTATATCTCAGATTTCTATAAATATATTCCTTATGTGCATTACCAATGCATGCATGCAGTCATCACATATGTAATTTAAATTGTTGTAATTGATGCATAAATCTTCTATACATTTTGTTTTGCGTTTACCATATGAAAAAAGTGATCATAGATAAAGATTGGGTAAAGACTGGTATGATTTAATTGTCCTTACTTGGTCTTCTTAGAAAAAGCCCTTTAAACAGTGATGCACTTAGTGAGTATCTAAATGGGCAAGGATGTATCTGTTTAATCTTTTGTAACTGTAAATGTTAGCTTGGTTTTCCCCCCGATGTGCAATAAATAAATTAATTAATGAACTAAATGATTGATGTTGAAGATCCATGTATTAGGCTAACTTTTACAATTAACCAGTAACTTAAATCTGTATATTATTACTCAAGGTTACTGTACAGTTTAATATTTATATGCACAGTCAAATATTTAATGCCTTGTGTGTTCAAATATTTAACATGTTCTTACATTCTCTATAACTTCAAAAGTTATCCTTTTTCCAATCCTCTTCAGTTTGACTACACCTTGGAGAATAAAAAGTACAGCAAGACTGTATAAATAAATTGATTCATCTGAACAGAATAAGATGACGCTCTTATAGGTGAGGGTGGATGGCATACCTTTGGCTAATTAACTGCTCAATATTTAAAGCAATACCTGGAAAACCAACCCAGGCTGTCAAAGGTAAAAATAAATAATACATTCATTGGAAGTTATGTGAATTCAACCTCATGTGGGAGCTTTGTTCTCAGTGACCGGTTAATTGAAGAAATTAAACAATTATAACATTAAATTAAGAATGCTTTTTTGTATATCTGAGTAAACAGATTTTCATATTGGATTGCAAGCTTTAGGGGCTAGCAATCAAATAGATCAACAATCTACATGTAGGTAATAGCATACAAAAGCACACAAAAATGTATATTTGCTGGGTTTATCAGGATAATAAACCCCTAATAATATAGTACTAACATCTGTATGCTAGATGTTTTTTACATTTAGAATATGTATTTGATTAGTCTGAAGCCATACACAAATCCTGCAGGAGTAGAAGACTGCAGCCAAAACACAGGAGTTTTGATTATCTCAAACCCATCAAATAAATATATTGATAACATATAAAGGAGGGCTGTTTTACATGTCAATGAAGTTGCATGACAATGCTTTCTCTAATACATGGAGTCACCTTCCCACCCCATTCTGCTAAAAAAAAAGAGAAAATAGCAACAGTGGACTAATATGGTCATCTGGTTGGTCATTCTTCTTGTTTTTCTGTGTTCCTTTTCAGCATATTTGCATGAAATACACCTAAATGACTTTTCCTTCTTCCAGCCTGACCATTGATTTACAAGAGGCTGATATCAATTCACAATTAGGCACTATTTGGATTCACTTCCATTAGTGTGTTATTGCATATATAGCTGTATTCATAAATGTCTATTACATCTGCCTAGATTTTATATTTTATGCTCTTGGCTGGGTTTTCTATTGTTACATGTGGTAGATGATCAAAAACGAAGGGGTGTGAGAAGTATACATGTTAGAAGAAGCTGAAGCCATTGCTTCAGATACTTTAGAAGCACTTTTGAGGACATGGTCAATGTGGGCAAAGTTTGAGTCTTCAGTCACTAAAACCCTGACAGGCTAGCACGCTACACATATATGGTATATATATTATATATATTATATATTTTATTATTAGTTATTTTATCATTTTTTCCTTTTTATCTGGCACAAATATTGTATTTACTGTTTTTATTATTTATTGTGGCCATTTTTTTTTTATCCTTTCCTACGTAATATTTCTTTCCTCCTCTTTATTTTTCTACTTTTACAATTTCATAATTTCTCCCAATTTTCTGCAGCAACTTCTGGAATGCTTGTACAGGTAAATGAAGCAATTACCAGTAAGCATGTATAGGGAGATGAAGCAACTATTGGTGAGCATGTAAAAGGCAATAAAACAACTGCCTATAAGCATGTACAAGAAGATGGAGTAACAATTGGTAATCATGCTTGAGGAGATGAAGCAACTGCTGGTTAGCATGTGCAAAGAAATAAAGCAACTACTGGTTAACATGTAATCAGAGATAAATAATTACTGTTGAACACGTATCAGGAAATGCATTAACTAACCTTAAGCAAGAAGCAGAACAGTTCAGAGAATAATAGGGAGCACAGAGAGAGAACAAAGAAAGAGGTTCGAGGCTCAAAAGTATTGTGTCACTCTATGAACGTATTATTACATCTTAACTTCATACATAACAAAGTCATACAAATACATAATTCACAAACATATAATTGTTAGTATGTTGTATTTCTCTTGCCTAGTTCTGGTAAAAGGAATCACAGAAGTAGGAACATTGGTTCCTTTTGCTGGCACCCAACCATGCAGCAACGCTATATCATTCCTTATTCATTGTTTGCTGGTATCCAACTCTTATACATATAACTACTATCTGTAACCCTATAGGAGCATAAGACCATTGGATGAATACCTACATTCACCCTCATACCTCATCATATGATACCAAACAACTATGTTAGTCCATATAAACCCTACTTGTATATCAGCACTACCTTAGGAACTACCTGTCTTGAATACACTATTTAGGACCCGACCTTCCTACTACCTACCATAAATTGTATAAACTCAGATCCCCCTGAGGAAGCCTAATCTGGGTGAAACGCGTCAGGGACTTATACGGAAAACACAGTCGTATCACTTTTTCCTGTTTCCCATACATATTCTCTGCTGTTTAATGTCCACGTTAGCAATATTATGTCTAGTGAACTATCCTATTTCTGTGATTTAGAACAGAACTAGGCAAGACAAACATAATATGTTCTGTGAACCTGAACCAATGTTCCTTCTTCTGTGATTCCTTTTACCAGAACTAGACAAGAGAAATAGAACATATTAACAAATATATGTTTGTGAATTATGTATTTGTATGACTTTGTTATGTATGAAGTTAAGATGTATTAATACATTCATAGTGTGACACAAATACTTTCGAGCCTCGAACCTCTTTCTTTGCTCTCTCTCTGTGCTCCCTATTATTCTCTGAATTATATTTACCAAAGAGGGAGGCCCAACTGTACACACCTTAAATCCCCTAGGGACAACAGGGAACATCCCCACTCCCACCATCCCTTTTCCTACCTCCTCCCCCCCTTTTCCCCCCTTCCTCCCCCTCTATTCCTGGACCATCATATACTATATAAGAAGCAGAACAGGTAAACTATTGGTGAGCATGTATCATGAGATGCAGCAATTATGACCAATTACTGCTAGCTCCTTTTATGCAGAAACCAACAATTTCAGGAAGGCTATCTTGGGTTTAAAGGGGCCTTTGCACAGACAATGTGAAACCAACCTTAAGGTTTTAGCTTAAGTTCTTTTTATGGACTTGATCATTCTTTATGTTTGAAATTTGGTTGCGTGTGTATGTAATGATTTTAAATTATTTTTATTACAAATATATATTTCATAAATATTTGCACAAATATCATCTTATGGCTTGTACACACATCAGATAAATGTTGTTAGAAACTAACGGTAAATGACCAATCGTTTCTTTAATCGTTGAAAAAAATAGTGCCTAACAACAGGCCAACGACGCAGATGAACAAGACATGTCGCTTGTAATGTATGACCATCCTGCTATCTATCCTGTGTTCATTTATTTACTGATTGTGCATTGAAGTGTGCATGTGTGACAAATGAATGTTCGTTGCAACATAATTATAAATAATTTTATATATATATATATATATATATATATATATATATTATAATTTAGCATTTTCACTTTCCAGCACTATTCTCTTTCCTTCTTCTGCATCAATTTTCTGTATCTTTCAAACGATACTAGTGTCTGTACATTATTGGTCAATGATCTTTGTACAGAACAGAATCATGCACTATACGATCGTTCAAAACATTTGTTAATCATTCGTTTTCCAACAATATGTTTCTGATGTGTGTACATATATATAGTCAACCATAACATTCAAATTGGTAAATATAAAATCAGTTAAATTAGCAAAACTAAAGCAAGGATATAGCAAACATTATCTGGCCACCTACAATGAAAACTGCATTCAGAAATTCTAAATTCATTTACAAAGTGCAGATTTTAGGTAATGCATTTTAGTGAAGGTATTTTAAAACATTAAACTACTAAAGTACATTATCACATCATAGTTTTGGTGTTTTCTAAATCTTTACTAGCATATCATTTTCCTAAAAAATAATGCAGCATAAGCCATTTTTAAACATTCTGGAACCACAATCTAAATTTTACTATCCTTATTTAACCTATCAAGCACAGTTTACCCGCAAAATTGGTATTCACAACGACTTTGTCCAAGGAGGCCAATAAAAATATACTCTGGGACTAGTTTGTGTCCATACTTTACTGCCAATATAACTAGATATTACTGCATACATGTTTTAGCTAATGTTCTTCTTTTGGAAACTGTTCAGTTTTCTAGTGAGCTGTAATTACCAGTGCTGAATAATACAACTCTGTGGGCTCTTTTACAAGTTTACTTTTTTTACACTTGCAATTACTGCCCTCAGCAGTCAAGCTGGTTCTACAGAAGCTGAACTGCAGTTGCATCTAAGCTCTGTTATAACATATTGTATTCACTTTTATATTGTTGTGCTGATGTTGTTTATAATTTATTAAGCCAAAAAAGCTTTTTCTTTGTGCAGGTTGGTTTCTCCTACAGTGAAAACAAAAACATTGAACTAGTCCCGGTCATACACACAATAGTAGTTTATGTAGTTGAATAAAAAACAATATAAGTAAGGTACAACAATGCAAAACACAAATTGATCTTTTAAGATCAACTGAAAAATGAATTTTAATATAATTCTTATAAAAACAGACAAACATTTTTACTTCTAAGATCGTAGCTTGTTAAATACAATATATGTATGCAGTAATGCATGCATTTGATACAGATTAGGTAATGAAGGATAACTAAACCGAATAACAAAAAAAATTATATATTGCAATTAAACCATACTTGTGTGATGACTAAGTGAAAACATATTTGGCAAGCACAGAAAATGTCTAATGATATTCAATTAAAACCAGAGTAGAAGATACAACAAAACAATGTTTTTTTTCTTTTGTAAACTAATAATCCTATCAAACCCCATGTAAATAGAAATAAACAAATACAGACATGTTTTAGGCTCAGACTGGCAATAATGGCCACCCCATAGATACAGTGGAAGAGTAAATGTAGCCATCTTGGGATGGATTTGTGATATTTCAAAATTTACCAGGTGAAAATAAAAGTAAAAATAAAAATAAAAAATCTTTAAAAAAAGTATAAATGCACCATCAAATTTACCACCTCTTAAGGACCAGTAGGTTAAATGTACACTGATTCTTGTGCTTTAAAAGTGTCACAATCAGCTAAAGTATTTTGTGTCAACCCAAAATTGTGACATGATATCTGATTGTTTAATAGTGGGCAGTGTATACTGTAATTTCACAACCCATTGGGCCAGCTTGTTAAGTGCCACTGCATCCAACTGTAAAAGAGAACCTATACTGCTTTTTAAACATTAAAAGAAAAATTAATTTTCACCATATGCCTGTCTCTGCATTTTACCTGGACTAGTACTACTTTAGAGATTCTTGTGTAGCCTTTTGTAACCTTTACTGTCATTAACACATTCTAAAGTCAGCTCTGAAGGAAAACCAATTAACCTACCTAAAGAAATGGAAGGGCACCACATAGGTAAAATAGATAGGGTGAAGAGGAACAAAAAATCCCAGGGATAAAGGCAGAACTCGTGTATCGATCTTGACACTTGTAGGAATCTAAACCCTAGCAAACCAACCAGACTGTCAATGTCACTAAGTACTGTCCATGTCAGTCATGTCAGCACCAGACACTTACTATAATTGCTATTTTATTAAATCCACAAAACCATAGACACCAAACCAAAACCATAAACCATGCCTAAAAAGGATGGTATAGATGGATAAAATGTAATAAAATCTAAACGCTGACAACTTTTTCATTTGAGAAATATCCTTCATCTATTTCATGACAATATTCATAGATTTGCACATTTTTCCATTTCGAGAAAACATTTTTTTTTTAGAATTAAATTTAGTTTGTTGGTAAGTTCCAATACAAAAAACACTGTTTTTGTTATATCTTGACTTACATGAGAGGAATTAGGGTAAATTACAACTAAAAAGGTATTGCCAATTTATTTTGGGAGGAGGAATTGTACTGGAGAAAAAAAATATTTTCTTTCCAGCAGCATTGTTCGGTAGCATTAGCAGAAAATTTGGCCATGAATAAATAAATAAAATAAATAATTTCTGCACAAATAAAAGTCGGCAAACATGAAGCATTTCTCGATGATGCCTTAGACATGTGGAAAAGAAAATGTGCTAGAAAAATTCAATCAAAAAGAAGGCACGGCATGAAAGGTATTTGGTATCCAAGTATAACACACACAAAACCAACCAACCAAGAAAACAGTAAAGTATTTTCATAAATGTATTAATATTTTATAGTCTGTTGGATATATCGTGCATGTAATTCAAAGAGTGAGTTAGTAATGTTTTTCAGCTCCTGTTACAAGAGCAAAGTAGCCATTATAAAACTAATATATTTGACCATAGTGTGCATTGTGACAAAAGATAAACATTTAGCTTTTTTGTCCCTGCCACCTAAAATCTGTAGAATAAATCACTTTTATTGTATGTTAAAAATTTATACATGTATTTTTTATTTATGTGAAAGTTACTCACAGAAAAATCTGAACAATGAAGGCAGTATTTGTAAGCAAGAAGTCATTACAGGTACAATGTTGAACACACAACAGTCAGTTAGTGGAGGTCAAAAGGCTAACCACAAGCAGTAACAGAACAAACAAAGGAGCCCCCCAGAAAAGTATACCAATTACCAGGGGTTTGGAGGGCCATTAAAAAAACTAACATGGCTTGTGTAATTAATCAGTATGACTATAACTAGTTTAACCAAGCACAGTGTCAAAGTTTTGCACTGGACATGTGAATTGGCAGAAAGATAAATAAAGGGGAATGCTTGGTACATAATTATATTTTTTTTAAAAATCTTTCTATTGTAAAGTAGAAAAACAATATGCAAATAGTAGAAAAAAATACCATGCAAGTAGTAGAAAAATAAATACAACCAATGTCATTGCAAAAATAATATTATGTTACTTCAGCCAAATGTTTGTGAAATTTTGTGAATTAGGCTATGCACACTCGTGCAAAAATTGTTGTTGGAAAGGATCTTTCACAAGCCTTTCCAATGACAAACAACTCCACAATGTATGCATAAGTGCTGTACATGCAACACTGTTACGCTGCTCTCTCTCCCCTTCACTTGCATCATGATCGTTCCTATGATGAGCGATGAGCACTGCACACACGCTAGATTCTCATCCGATATCAGCCTTGAACAGATTATTAGAGGAGAACCATTAAACATGTGTCTGTAGCCCTAATCAAATCTAATTGAACCATTAAACTGAAATCTATCCCTCAGCTTAACCCCAACAGCTAATAAAGACTAAACTTGAAACCTAACCTTTGAAAATAATTAGGCTTAACTTGCAAACTCCAAAACATAACACTAGTTTAAGGTCTAAAACATAAACAGCCAAAGTGACATGGTTGGCATTTAGTGAAAACGTTGATATTTTATTAGAGAATGGGCACACTTTAAAAAAAATGAGAATGAAATAGCCAGATACTGACCCTAAAACCATTGCCTTGCTTTTGATTAGCTAAAATCATAAAAAGAAAATTGAAAAATTACAAAAAAAATGATTACTGCTATGGTTAAACATTGCACTCTTGACAAAACAAAGATAATTATGCAAGGGTAAGTACTGTGACCAGTGGTGAATGCTCTAAGCAATACTAAGATCTGTAGGCACAATCTAGCTAAAACCCTGTGGAATTACAAAAGTAGAATGAATTGTCAAGAGTCAAGAGTAGAATGAAGATCAAGGTTGAAGCTCAAACCAGGGCTATCTATCTATCTATCTATCTATCTATCTATCTATCTATCTATCTATCTATCTATCCTTTATTAGTATTATTCAGGCAAGTCTTTGTTGCAGAAATGGCAGGTGATGTACCTTCTGTAATAAAGCAAACTTACATGCCTGTTCACAATCTTCTTTTAAAGAGAAGAAGGTGCCAGAATATGCCGGGTATTTTGGAGTTACATCACCCTGACCCAGCTAATCAAGATGGCTGAAGATAAGGTATTCCAGAAGAGAAGAGAAGGAAGATGGCATTAACTGTGACTGAATGGGGGCAGATGAGTGTATTTAAAAAAATCAGGAAGGTAAGTTATTCTTTTATTTGCATAAAGGACTTCACCCGTCCCTTTTGCAATAAAGTACCTGTCTTGTCACTGTTTTTTTAAAATTTTACATTTAGTTCTGCTTTAGTTCAATTTCTCTCTACTTCGTAAAATTGTTGTAAAGTACAGGAATCAAAATGCCTAAAACGTTTCTGCATCTGCTCTGAACACCTATTTGCACTTTGACACATGTACAGATTGTCCTTCTTTTTTCACTCGGGGCAATAGAAAGTCAAAGAAAAAAATTCACACAATGTATTACAATAGTTAATCAACCATAACAAATGTAATTGAATATACAAGTGTCGTTATTAGGTAATTAATTACTTTCCTGGAATAATCAGTGTAATACATGCTGTGATTTTCAAATATTTGCAACCAACTAGAAATATGTGAAAAGAAGTTAGCTTTTTTTAATTTAAAGTGTCCAATTGGTTAATAATGATATAGTTATATTTTATGTAAATGGTTTGGATGTAATTTTAATTTATTAAAAGAGTGCTAGAAAAATATACAAAATACAGCAAATTACTCCTAAAGTATGTGCAATCTCTTCTTCTCTGTGTCTCCTGATATAAATGTATATATAATTTTTTCGCACTTCATCTATTTAACACAATTGATTTATTAAAGGGTTTAGGCTGTTCACTTAGCAAAGTAAATTACCACTCTGCATCCAATAATTCACTTAGCTTTATGAATTTGGCTAAAATTCACCAAGCAAAGAACATTTAAAATTACAAGCAAAGAAATGTTAAAAATGTTAAAAGTTAGACTGCTATCTTAGTTCAGATTTCCCTATGATAAACAATAGCATCAGCAAACATATTTAAACTTAAATACGTAAAGCTAAATATTAGATATCTATTCTCACTTGCACTGAAATGTCAGTCCTCTTGGTGGCGCTAGCTGTCAGCTTGCATCCAAGAAAAATGAAACATTCATTATAAATTTGGACCCTATAATAAAGGCTTCAGACCCTCCTACATAGGAAAAGGGAGCAACAAGCTTGTGATTTCTGGCTTACTAAGGAAGAAAGTGAGCAAAACTGTATAGTCCGTATGTCAAAAACCAGACCCCCGCCTACACTCAGTGGTAGGAAATGCCATAGTTGGGGAAGAGGGCTTCTTCCCCACAACATTACCCTGATGTTGTGGGGGTCTGTGAGGGAACCCTATTGAAATTTAGAAGCCACCTTTAAGAAGGGTACCCTAGATATCCACCACCTCACTTTGTAAAGGATTACAGGAGTATATAGTACCTTAAACATTCCAACAAATAGTTAAGCAGCCCTAGTAATAAAAACTCCAAACCACAGAATAAAAATCTTTACTTTTTTAACAAATTTAATGGCTGTGAGGATTATATACTGCCAGTCAACAGCACAGCCTAACCAATCCTGACCAAAGTGATGTCCTCCTAAGCACTTCTGCTGATAATTTGCTCTAACATCAACACCCGCAGCTTCCATTGCACTGCTATGGAAAGATTTTTTTTCTAATTTAACATTCTCCAAGAACCCCAAAATGATTTTGCATGTTGATGTCAAATTGCTTGCATTTAAAATTAGAAAGAGATTGTACCAATTAAAATTGAACATGAGGATTGCATGGAAAAAGCAAAGAGAATTAAATTACAGTTTGCAACAGAAAAAGGAAACATATTTCATTCAAATCTAAAGCAGCATTTCAGAAGATGAACCATACCACCTTTGCAGCATAAAAGCTTAGTTATGGAAATGATATGCTTACATTTTCACATGAATGTATATATATACCGTATTTTCCGGCGTATAAGACGACTTTTTAACCCCGAAAAATCTGTGCCAAAGTCGGGGGTCGTCTTATACGCCTGGTACTTACCTGCAGCTTGCTTCCCCTTGCTTCATACGTCCAGCGCGGCCGAGTCCCCGCTCTGTGCGGGGAGTATGAAGCAAGGGGAAGCAAGCTGCACACAGAGGAGAACGTGAGCTGGGATTGGCTCCCCAGTAGAGGAGGAGTGTGGAGCGCGCGAGGGGCAGTGTAGACTGTTACCCCCTCCTCCAATTACCAGTACTGTACTGTTCCTTCTGCCTCTCAGTTCTCGCACAATAGCGAGATCTGACAGGCAGAAGGAACATTACAATACTGGGCATATAACACAACCCCTAACTGATTGGTTCGAGTGGTCTGCCAATTAATTGGCAGACCACTCTAATCACCAATTAGCAGACCAATCTAATCACCACCAATCAGTTGGGGGTCGACTTATACGCCCAGTCGTCCTATACGCCGGAAAATACGGTATAAATATATATATATATATATATATATATATATATATATATCCTTATACATATATATATATTTATATATTATATACATATTAGCATGCTTATGTTTATATTGTTCATGTTTTCATTACAGTAAAGTAATAGCCATAGGTATAAAAGCTTTCCTAACAGTGCATATGATGAAGAGATCCCAAAGTTTTACAATTAGTAAAGAAATATTAGATGTCACAGAAAATGTCATTTTAATGTCAGTTGTGAAATTAGAAAATAATTTTTATCATCAGTTTAATTAACAATATGAGGAATCAAGTTAGATTAATAAGCTGAAAATGTGTTTTTCCATGCCATTTAAATAAGATGTGTTCTACTGCATAACAATTGGAATATCATTTTGAAATATTATGGAAAGCCTATATAAGCATGCTGTCTGCCTTGCAGAGGTCACTTTTAAATCCGAAATTAATCCAAAATAAATTGTGCACACATAATAGGCATACAGTTGATAGTGCCGTTCACTTTGTGATCAAACAGTTTATGGTGTAATTCATAGTACTGTAGAGAACTACAATCATTTTGAAAGGAAATCTAAAATAAACAAGATAAATATTTGTATTTTATATATTGCAGTTAGAGGAAGAAGTATTGCCATAATAACATTTTACAGGACATTTGGAAATGCCAAGATCTTTTCTAAATATTACTCTTAGCCGTTGGTTTATAAAAATAAAAAAAAGCAGAATAAAATATTTTTAATAAATTTCATCAAAAAGGCACTACCTAACATACACATCAATTTCAATGTAAGATGTTCCACTGCTCTATTTTTATCCAGTTAATTATACATCCACAATAGCTACTAGCAGGCTAGATATAAAACAAATTAACACCTGGTTCTTCCTTGTATTTCTGCCTTGGTATATTAAGTGCTTCCGATTGTATGTGCAAGTTTTGTCTAATTTAGGACAGTCACAATTTATTACCAAATTCATTGATATTTACACATCTGAACAGCTATGCAAAAATGCTTTGTACCTAAAGGGATATTTAACTACCTCAATCATTTTTATGAATAAATAATAGCTTTTTTGTTTGCATAGATTGTAAACAATATTATATATACCTCTTTTCTTGTAAGTTGTATTTGATTGCACTTTAATTATGGAAAATATCAACTGCCTTTATTATATATTATTATTACTATACAGCACCATCATATTACGCAGCGCTGTACAAAGTCCATAATCCTGTCACTAGCTGTCCATTAAGGGTCTCATAACCTTATGTCCCTACCATGGTCATATGTCATTTATCCAGTCTAAGGTCAATTTTGGGGGAAAACCAATTCACCGAACTGCATGTTCTTGGGATGTGGGAGGAAATCAGAGTATCCTGAGGAAACCCACGCAGACATGGAGAGAACCTGCAAACTTCATGCAGATGATGATTGAAAGAACTTTTGCCATGCTGGAATTTTTAAACATGGGGAGGGGAACCCAGAAAGTTTGACTAGCCCAGAAGTTTCTTCCACACCAGAAGAGAATCTGTAGAAATGGATCCGCCATTAGGGCAGACAAGGGGTACTTTTGTACCAGGTCCTGATAAAACAAGCTTGACTTTTGCAGTGCTGAAACTTTTATACATGGGGGAAGGAAGGATGTTTAACAAGTATGGGTTCCAAATATTTCTGATGGCAGTTCTGTGTATAAATACAAATCCTTTGGCAGGTAAAAAAGCTCAAATATAAGCATTTTACCTATGAGTTTAGCAGTTTGAATGGACTTCAGCTTTAAAAAACTGTGATTATTCTAATGGTCTAGTCAATAAAGAAAATGAATCAAACCTTTGTGGCTTTAATGATTGTATAATCAGTAAAATTAATGAGTGACAGCTGATTAACACCTGGTGTTAGTGAATTGCAGATGGATTAGTCAAGCAGGTTAGCGTGTGGGCAGAGATGATGGCTAATTTAGATTTCCCAATAACTGAATCATGCACAGTATAGAAGTAATGCATGCAAATTACTTACACTCTCATTTCCTATATATTGACATAATAAATACGCCAACGCAACATTTAACTTTTATGAGATTCAGAAAAAATGTTTTGCTCATATTGTTGAATACTTCTCGGCTAGATTAATTTCCTTTTTGAAGTTTTTGTGTGGGATAGCAGCTGTTTTATTGTTTTACTGTAGCTAAATTTCTAAATATAATTTTTGGCATCCTCTTAAAAATGTCTACAAAAAAGTGTAAAGATCAACTCATGTATGAAAAAGCAACACCTTTACTTCTTTTCCAAAGTTTTGCCATTATGGACATAAAAACAAATTAAATTATGTTTACACCAGAGTTAAATTACCAACAAGGCAACCTCAGCAGGGCTCTGGTTGAGGGGGTATGGAGCTGAATGACATAGTGAAAATATTATTGCACAGTTACTTATCCTGCATCTTACAGTTCTGTAACATATTCTTCAATCCTAACATATCATGTAAACATAGAGAGAGCTCTTGCCCACACTGGCCAATCAATACAGAACTTTAGAGTACAAATAGCCATTAGGGATGAGCAAGAATGCCTCTGGCATTCTCACAAAATTTCCTCGAACTTCAGTGCAGCCACAACTGCAATCATTGAGAAAATGCCCGGCAAAGGAGAACCTCCTGACATTGTAATACAAGTATCTCCTACAAATGATGCATTTGTTACAGATACAACTGTATAATTTGTAAGAGATACTTATATTACAATGTCATGAGGTTCTCCTGTGCTGGGCATCTTCTCAATAATTGCAGCTGTGGCTGCATTCATTAAGAAGAGTGTGCAATCCTCGGGGCACTAGAGGTTGAATAAACCTCTAGTGCCCAGGGATCGCAGAGGATTTCCAGAGCTGCATTTTTGTCAAGCGAGAAAGGTAGTTTCGCCGATTCGCTGCAAGATCGAACTTAATGCTCTCGCTTGCTCATCCCTAGTAGCCATTTCCAAACTTTCCTTTTGGCTCTGTACTATGATGAGCTGAAAAACTATGAATATTTCCAGGGAAAATATTGCAGGTCACTGATCTGGGAACTCTGTCTGTTTTATATAAGCAGATCCTTTACTGGATATAAAAAAGGTCCAAGAACTCCTTAGTATTTTAGCAGCTGCAAATTGTGCTACTAACCTTATTGATTCTCCTTTGGAGGGTGGTATTATATGATGTCACTTCACAGTTGTTAATATATACCTATATATTACATAATGTCATTTTAAACTTATCTGTATACAGCAGTTAAAATAGTGTGATTCTTAAAAATCTAATTCTTAGCAACTGAGTTAAAATCATCTAGCACTTTGCACTCAGGAACTGCATTATTGAATAAAGGTTAATCGAATATAATATTAGGCTATATATAAGCCTTTTTTCAAACCTAAATTCGCAAAAGAAGTCATTGAGGTCAGTGGAGACAATAGTTCCCTTAGAGTGATGGTCAGAATTATACCTTCATAGTAAACTGAAAAAGGTCAGGCTCTGATGATAGACTTTGCCCTGGAACAATGTAGGCACTATGAAATGGGAGGTTAGTCACAAATTAAGGAAGCCCTTTGGAGGAACTCTAGAGTTCCACAGAACCCTGGCTAAGAAAGGCTGCTCTAGATATTAGTATTTGAAGGTCGAAAGTAATATGTTTTCCCTGTCCCTGTATCTATATGTTTTGCAGAAGTAAAACCAAAAACTTTTATTGAGGAAGAAGAAAATTGCATCAAACAAGGGCAGGATACACTGAAAAAAAAAGTGAAAAAAAGCAGTGGCAACATACTACAACCAATAACTTGACTGCTGCATGCCTATGCTATTTTGAATACAACAGTAAACCAGGTCACAGCGTTACCTAACTAGAGATGAGCTTTGAGTTTACCTGACTTTGAGCTGGAAACCTTTTTGCATGTTCGCAAACATAATATTTAAGGCAGTTCTAACTATTTCCCGAATGTCAATGCATAGACTGTAACATGAAAAAATATAATGTAACACAGTAACCTTAAGGTTATAATAATGGTAAATGGCATAGTGATAGCTCAATGACCTCAACATTTCTATACTTGAGGTAGCAATACAATTCTTACTTCAAAAGCCTGTCAAATAAAGTGAATTTCCCAAAAAGCGCAATTTCAGTGATAAATCCAATGTAATTCTTACAGTACTTTATCTTGCGGTATTCACCTCTTCCTTTTCTTCTTTTGCCATCATTACTAGAAAAGCTTAATATAATGAATCCCATGGGCAAGGCAGTTCTTTCAGCTGTATGGTCCTTGAGTAAGATGAATTGCCATTCTTTGTGCCATTGTAGAAATACTGGTTATTGCTTTTTCCATTTATCCCTAAAGCAATTGGCCAGGTATGGTGCTAAATTCCATTGACTATGGTATAGATTTTCCACTTCCAACTAAGTGAAGCAGGAAAAGTTGCAAGCTTATGGATAACAACTAACATGGAATCATGTAATTGGTAATTGGGTTTGAAGACACTGCAACAAGAACTTTTAAATTGAATATAGTAGACACTTCTGTCAATAAGGTAGTTAACTCATGAGTAAGCCGTGTGAAATTCAGTTTCATATACCTGAATTAGTTTGAGTTCAGTTCTAGCTTTTGGCAGGAACCAGTAAAATTACTTTGGATCTTATTTGGATCTTAACAAGTTTACCAGTCCACTGACCGCAGGGAATTAACTACTAGCATTATTCCATAACTTCTCATTTGATAAATTGTTTGTCTGCAGAGCTGAGATGAAAGCCAAATGATTCTTTTAATATGTTAATAATAAATATTAATTGTTAGAAACATAGAATTTCACAAAACTTTGCCTTAACCCGTGGCGTTTCCTAAAAGGGTGTGATTCCTTATGAACTCATAATTGGGATCTTTATCTTTACCACAAGCAGCAGTCTGATCAGTTGAAGATGATTTAGCAATGAAATGTCTATTTTTTTATTAGATACTTTTGTTTCAAGTCTACATGGCTTATATTCGGGTTATCATATATTGATGATGATGATAAAGCATGGAATGTTGGGTCCGTTCAAGATAAAATCGTTCCTTGCCCAGGCTTGATCACTGAAAAATCCACAAAAAAGACAAAGAAGGAAAGAATATGTTACAAATTTATTGCATTTTCAGCCTTGTGCTTCCTACTTCTCTTGGTGTATGACCAAATTTACCATATTGGATTTAAGCCATAAGTGGTGTCCAAATAGCTAAGTCCTGGATGATGAGGATCTACCTTGGCCACCCTAGCTCAATAGCAGGTCACTCAGTTCCTTAAGTGTGAGGTTGTCCTTATTACTTATTTTTTTAATAAAGCACTTTCAGCGGCTTAAGAGCTACCATATGTTTGCTCAATTGATTCCCATACAGCAGTATTACAAGTATCTGGGTAGCCCATGTGTTCTGTTTTCCATCTCTTAACACAATCTGAAGACTCTGGGCCTAATTTATCAATTAAATCCGCGCTCGCTGGTCGCGCGTACTTTCGCGTCATTATATCGAGCCGGTTTACCGCGGGCTTGAGTCATATGCGCTCGTACACTCGCCTCCTCACTGCCAAGCCGGATGCTTGCCTTCATAACAAAATGGGCAATAGGGGTCGCGTATCCGCCAATTTGTGCCATTAGAAAGAATGATTTTTTAGGGGAACAGTGACTTTTAATGCAAGCTCGCCAGTGTAAAGCTGCCGGAGATGTGCGGCTCCGGCGGCAAGCTCTTTCAGTTGCTGTATTGCGCGACGGCGTACGATTTCGGATCACGAATACGAATGCGCGAGCGAGCTTCCGATTTTGCTTGATGAATTAGCCTCTCTGTCTCTAGCTACTTAATGAGAAAATTCTTTCTTGATATGTTAACATTTGCTATTACAACTGTAAATGATGATCTTCAGGACCTCTATTTTTCTGAACAAGTGTGTCAAACCTTGAGGTGCTAATATTTATGAGTTCATGAAATATCATATATCTGGGAGACTCTCTTGATGCCAGAGTAATTTGTGGAGTTCCTTGAGTGCGTTCTCTGAAGCATCAAGGTAGGATATACCAGGATAAAACAACTTTTTTAAGAGTTTTAAGCCAAGGTTTAGTCCATAGGTTCCCAACAGGGGAGGTACTGCCACCCGGTGGGCACTGAACACGTGTAAGGGGCATTTTGCAGGCAAGGCAAATTAAGGGGGCATTGAGGACAGCCGCCGCCCCCTTGGGCAATACACACAGAGATCCCTCTCCCGGTGTGCTGCCCAGCTCTTCCTCCTCCGTTTGATCCACGACCCTGGTTGGATCATTGAGCCGCCCAGCATTTGCATATGGGTGGCTCAATTATGGTCTGTCATCTGTGGGGACAGGATAGACAGGCATCACCTATCTTTTTTAATAGGATTCTGTTTCAATGTGAGCTCTGTGTGAGCAGCAGCATGAGAGCTGTCTGTGTCCATGCTGCTGTCATTACCCCCAATGTATAAATCTTCATATCTCCCACACCAATTGTTAGACAAATGTGAAATTTTCAGTGTACACAGGGAACCCTGAGAGCTGCTAATAAACTTTATTTTTTTTTTAAAGGCATGTAATGAAAAAGAAACCAAAGGGTTATCTACCCTTCTATGTAAAGTAAAAAATTGTGGAGTGAGCTATTTCAAGACCAGGGTTCCCGAATTGAGTTTGCATGTTAGGGGCCCACTTCCATGGTACTGCTAATTGTCTGTGCGCTGTGGTGCCTCAAATATAAATTTTCCCACTCACCAAACTTTAAGGCTGTGTTCAGACTGCCAGTGAGGTGGCACTATGTTTACTCCTTCCCCATGTCATGGTACCCTGCTTAGCGGGAGACGCTTAGTACTGCTCACTGCTGCCTAGAGTCAAATCTGCAGATGCTGCTGTGCGAGGTACTGAGGCGCTGGTGGGGTGCCTGTTACACATAGCTGGCCACTTGACACCAAGCTTTTTTCACTAGTAATATTATATTCATTTTTTTCATTAATATTTGTTTAATAATATTTTGAGTATTACACCAATATTGTTGATATCTTCTAATAAAATAATTTTAAAAATCTGTCCTTGTTTTTCAGTATATTGTATAGTATAGTTCACCAAGGAGGGGCGCTATCCAATCACTCCTTGAAAAAGTGGGCCCTGACAAACAAAGGTTGGTAACGGTAACCTATGGTTTAGTCTATAAAACTGGTAAAATCTAGCTGTAGTTTGGACTGTGAATGTTGTGACAGAGTGTCCCTAAAAATGTCAGGAAAAGAGTTATAATGACTCCAGGGGGAAGACAGTGGTCATATGTGTGTAAGTTTTGGGAGGAAAACCAGAATCTTTGGGGGCCTGGAGCCGGCCAAGGAAGTGAAGGGTGGGCTCCTTGGCCCAATCCTGACTGGGATATGTTCAATTTAAAAAGGTGATTAGTCAGAGGCTGAGAGAGCCAGTGTGTTTTAGGAATGGGAAAAGAGAAGAGCTCCAGGAAAGCCAGTGTCCAACTGAGTTAACAGCAAGAAGAAATAGGGACAGACAGGGTTTTAAGGTTTTAAGTATTTTATATATGCGTTTATTTAGTGAACAATTTCATTATGGCCCTGACTCTAACAGAGACCAACTAATCTATTCAAATAACATAATTTTTTGAATACAAAGTAACGATAAAGAGTCTATATTTTCATAAGTTTTTTTTCATACTATCACTCATATATTAAGAGGTATCTCACAGTGCCCAACGCTTTTCACCTTTTGGCTTTCTCAGGGGACCACTGAGATTAAGAATATATTTTTGAGATATTACTATACAGATCTAATGGAGGACAGCTGAGTCTGTGCATCCCTATCGTTTAGATAAAATATTCTCATGAGGTCTGGCTGTAGTGTATAAAGGGATCAGTGCTGGGAAGAACTTTTTGAAACAGCTACATACAATCATTAATTAGGATAGTGTAGGATTAGGAAGTTTTAGATAATGATCAAGATGTCAATAACAGACAGATCTTATAGAGTGACACCCATTAGTTTTATTGGTATCCACATGGAAAACAATTAAGGCTTAGAATGTTTTTAGCTCATTTGTATATATTGTCCAATGCGATTCAGTTGATCACTAATAGTGTGACTGTATTGAATTGTAGGAAATAAGTAAGCAGATAGTGTATTGATATCTCAGTTTGCCAGTTATCCAAGGGATGTTGATTGATATTATGGGGGTTGGAGTTTATATGAGGGGGGATGAGGCTGTGCTGCGGACGCCCTGTCTAACACTTTACCACCTCACTGAACCACCAATAAACTGGGAGTTTAAAAACCATCTCCAACCCCCATAATCTGTTAATACCAGGCTGGGCACATTTAAACTGGATTATATCCACTAGAACTTTCCTAGATATCCAAATTTGTGTGAGTTAACAGTGTTGATATTGAGTGTATGTGTTAGAAAGACAGGGCACCAAGTGAGGTAGCCAGATGCCCAGTTGGGCTACTATTTGTTTTTTTGTTGTAAAGTTGTAGAGAGTTTGCTGTAACACCACAATAAATAATCCTAACTGCTGTTAGTTTGGACATTTGAAGTCTCCTGCTTTTTACCTGCCCTGCAAGCATCCGGTTACTACGAGCAATCCCTCTGTGATATCTCACAATGTGCATTACCTTTTTGTTGTGTTGGCATATTAATGTGGTGGTTTTAAAGTGGTGAAGGCATGTGTAGTTTAGACTCTGGGTATTGGAAGAAAGAACTGTGTTGCTACCTGGAGGATACAGTAATAGCTCTGTATCATTGTAAATATTGTGCTGTAGGTCATAATTAATGGGATATTCAGCTAGATTTTCTAACTGCAGGATCAGATTGCCTGTAAAACATAACTTTCACTCACAGTACTTATTCAAGGATTTTCAACTTTGCCAAGGCTGCCGCCTCTTCTCTTTCTATTTGCAGAATATCTGTTTGTGTCTTCTTTTTGGCTCTTTTGTTTAAATTTGAATTTTCATATCTGTCTTTTTATTGCAAAGGACTCTCGTTCTAGCTGTTTTTGCATTCGTATTGGCCTCTGTAAATTTGTCATTTAATGTTAATCGCCTGGAAAATTAGGTCTAGTTGTTGAGGATCTGGGAGATCTGGTCTCCTTTAGACAAACAATGAGTTCTGATTTTCCCTAAACATTTTAGGGATTCCAGATTTAGATTTAGATTCCATACTAAATTATAGTAGTTCTGCTAGGAAGTCCCTAAAAATAATTAATTTGCTGGCAGCCATTTATAGATAGACTTTCACTAGGGGCTCAAATACAATATGATGTATTAGATAATAGAATTTGTTATAATAATAGCAGTAACTTACTAGGATAGAGAAAATTACATCATACAAGCCACACAATACTCAGGAAAAATTAATACACAGAGTGGCAGCATATCCACGAGCACTTATCCTATAGAAAATATGCAAAAAATAAACACAAATGCAACTACATTGCCAATGTAACTGCTAGTTAAGTTAACAATAAACTAGCCAAAGATTTACAGATAGCTGCCAAAATGATACAACTCCCAAATTGATACAAACAAGTACCAAGTAAGTAATCAATTCATCAGAGGCAGGGTACATATTTCAAACTCTACTTCCATCAAAATAACTATAGATATACTTTTAATAAAGTCATCATTGCAATAGGAAATACAATGCTTTTGTTGCACTTCATGTTGCTTATTATTAATTCAGTCAGAATTGAATTTTTTTCAGCCCTGCATGGTTATCAAACAATATGTCTCTGTTCAACATCACATCTTAACATTTTCAAAGATTACGGAACAGATCGTTAATCCTCTTTAGGTGCAAAAGAAAGCTCTGCTTGAAGTGTGTTTCTTCTTGGCTCAGCTGCTTGTTAGTGCACGTCAGATGATTCTCTAGAGTTCCTGTTTGGCACATAATCTTTTTTTTTATGTTGGCAAAGGCAACACATTAATTTACTTTTATTTAAAAAAGGTCCACGCACAGTCATCAAATAATTGTCTATCATTTCATTTGAATTGTAATATATGTGTGGTGATATTATACCCATTGTAATACATTTTGTAAGTCATATCGTTTGCTGTCCTATTAATGTCTACCCTCTGATTGCCAATATTCTTTAGGTTTAATGTTATTGCACCTTTTAAATGGCTAGAGAATTTTGTAGCCACAAAGTATCATGCAAGGTAATATATAATCAGTGTCTAATGACATATTACTTGATGGTAGTGTTATCTTTTCAAGAATGAGAAGATAATGAAATAATGGGATGCCTTGGCCAATTTAGAAAGACTTATGTAGCACTTTAATAAACCCAGGTCTATTCCTAACATAGTTATATACGCTCTATGGTCAGATTACAGAATCCACCAGCCTAATAGTGTGTATTCAGATTGTAGAAGGAAAGCAAACATTGTAAAACATTTACACAATACATGGGCACAGCTCAGATCCCATAACTAATTAAAACATAGCTTGTTGTAAAGCCTGTGCTTATCTTTATATTGAATTAAAAAATGTATTATATTTAACTGTGTTTGGTATTTTAAGCAGCAGTGAATAGCATCAAAATATGTGACAGGCATTCTACTGCAATAAATTGCAGACCATCCTTTCCCCCATTGTATTACTGATCTGTGTAGTGCTCCCCCTCATAATGCTGGTTATTGTGGTACCCTCTGTTACCAAAGTAGTCAAGATAAACGCCCTTCTCACAAATTTTTGGTGCAGTGCCCCCCCATATCTTAGTCAAATGTAGTGCCCCAATTACATTGGTGGTCACGGCAGAGGCCTTTATTGTTTTGGTGTTCAATGCATTACTCCTTTGGTAGCCCTTGTGTTGCCCACTTGTGGTAATCAGAGTAGTTCTGTAGTAGTAGTCTGCATCTATTTGTTGTGATCAGGAAGGCAGAAGTAGAAAAATAGATCTAGGTAAACCTTTAGTTTAAAATAGTAAAACCCATTTAAAGCAGACTGTGTAAAAAGTCTTACTATTTTCAAGCAGCAACAACTTATTTAAAAAGCGTTGTGCCTTGTCAGCACAGAAAAGTACCATTGTTCTCCGTGTATCAGTTGTGGTTTTTGTTTAGAAATCCCATATGCCCTATGGTAAGGTGGAGCCAGAATTCACCAACTAGCAAAGAACATTAGCATTTCTGATTGCACAGCTATAGGTCTGACTTCAACTGCTTCAACACATAGAACAAGGGTGTTTCTTGCAGGGTGCAGAATGTCTGTTTTTGATATATGCAATAGTTGTTTTAAAATGAAACATAAGCAACAGTGTTTCTTGAAATTTTTTACTTTGGGAACCCCTTGAAATAACTTTCAGGTCTTCAGGGAACCCCTACTAAACTTACTATAATCAGAGCTCACACTAAACTAATGTAGAGGTTGGTAGACAGAATGTTTCTTACATTGATGGACATTGGGAAAAATGTCACCCTTACCCTTGAAAAAAATCAATGAAATCAGTTGAATTGATCTGAGAGTCAAAAAATGCTCATCGCTCAAGGAACCCCTACCAACCTCCTCCCATTGAACCCTGGCTGAGAAACACTGGTACAACATGACAAAGGATTTTCAGAACAATCTTAGCTGAAGAAACAGTAAAGCAGATGCAATTTTGAGGCACTGTTTATTTTGAAAAGATGAAAAGGGTTGGGTTGTTACTTCGATGACCAATGAATAAACATTGATCATTTAATTAACCCCCCTGGTGGTATTCCCGAGTGTGGCTCAGGGTGAAATTTTGGTGCTGCTATAGTGTGATTCCTACTATGATGTGTGTCTATAGTGAGTGGTGTACCATTCAGTAGTGTTGATGTTCGAATTCGGGTTGTCCCTATATTCGACCTGAATATGGCTGTTCAAATTTTTTTTTTTCTTAAATTATTTATTTCGTATGTGTTTTTTATTTTAAACTTGTTCTTTTTTTATTTTTTACAGGTAACTAGACAATGACATTATGAATCATAATGTCATTGTGGGATTCCTGGACCGTGGGAACTTTGCGGTCACAGCTAATTGAAAGCAGGTGCCTTCAATTAGCTGTAAATGTATCTTTTTATATATCCTTTTATAATGTAATAATCTTTTTACATCTGTTTGGAGGCTGTAGAAGCTCTACACAGTGCTGACAAAACCCAAATTTTTCCTACCATTGACTTTAATGGTGTTCGACTTTGACATTCGATCACCCAAATTTTTTTGCTATATTCGAGCGAATACTGCCGAATCGAATAGTGAGCTATTCGTCCAACACTACCATTCAGCTTTCCTCTCCTAGCGACAGATACCATTTCGGAGCAGACTTCCTGACAGTAATTGAACCAGTCAACCAAAGTATTTGTGGATCTATCAGTAAGCTTTGGCTCTTCTTTTATTGGCATTCTGATGTTCCAGAGGTAAACTAGCTCTAAATTTCACGCAGCTTCAAATTACACTGGAGTCTTTCGTTCAAATCTGTGTAATGGAAGAATTTGTTCCCCTTTCTTGCTGATTGAACGAACCGGCAACCCTTTTTTTTGCACCTCCATACCGGCAGATTATGTCCACGGACCTTCTTGTTCGTCAACATCACTGGTTCATCGCACTTGCGGTAAGAATTTTCCTCAACCGGGAGTCCATGTTGAAGGAGATATCGTAACGACTTTTCTTCATTTTGCACCACTCCGGTATAAAACTCTTGTAACACCATATTTGTAAGGATATGCTTGTTTCTACGGGTTTCAACAGCTAATCTTAATGGGAATTTTATTCAAATAGAAGGCCAGTTATTTTTTTGAATGGGAATCTTCATGAAATAGAAGGTGAGGTAGTTTTTTTAATAGGGGTGGTTACTATGATGCAATAATAGTTACAAAGGTAAACAAAGAAGTTTCTGGAGTAGTAGGCTATAAATAGAATTTGAGGTAGGAACGAAAAATGATGGTAGGAATCACACTATAGTAGCACCAAAATTTCTTTAGAGAAAGTGGTAACCCTGAGCCATACTCAGGGTGAAATTGAGGACTTACCTGGTCCTCATAAGCCTGCGGCGTCTTTGAGCAATGCCTGCCCGGCATCTGTGTCCACTTGGTGATGCCCGGCCGTCATCTGACCCAGCAAGTTATATCAAATCACTAATATCTATTGACTTTGAGTACATAAAGTAGCTTGGAATGTTTTCCAAGATCTCCCACAATGGGTTTAGCATGCTGATGCTTCTAGGCTGTGTCCCTTTGGTGTATCCTATTGGGACAGCTGATATTGCAGAGTGGGATGATAGATATGAAATTTGAAGAAGAGGTCAGAACAGTCAGCAACTTTAATTTTTTTTCCAGCTATACAACACGCACAAATCAAACCGATAAGGCAAGAAAGAGCTGGAGTAAAAGGTAGAATATTGACAGAAAAAACAAAATGTCAGAATGATCACTAAGCACCTTGTTGCTTAAGTGCTGTCAAAATGCACCAAGCAGCTATTAAACCAGATGCTAATGACATCAGGGGTAATACATTTTATTGTTCAATTGCTAATTGCAGCCAGGAGATAGATGTCAGTTAAACAGACACCAGCTTTGAGTGCTAACTGACTGTGGTACGTGTCGGCTTGCTATTTTTGGAATGCTGCATCACATTTCTTTAGTGGTTTTCTTTATTAGTTTACTAACTGTTATCTCAAAAAAAAGACAAAAAACACTTGAAAAACGTACAACTGCCAAACTTTCCCATATTTTGATATATTACCATCTGCAAGACTAAGGTTATCAACAAAAAACTCTGAACAACAGCATCTGTCTGCATAAAAGATAAACACATGTCCCAAGACAGATTCAAGGTAATATGCATAGTGAAGCACAGGGCATATAATCTACGTCTGTTTAAATGGCACAGATGCCTATGTTTGCAATACTGCACAGCATTCATTGGACATATTGTGTTATATTTTAAAAAAACATATCTATAAGCCACATGAAAATATATATTTACACCACAATTAATGACTATAAAAGAGATTCCAAGTCAACATTTATAGCAAAAAAACAAATATATCAGATAGCTGAGTTTCTGAAAAACACAATTGACTTTACTTGCAGTCATGAATGAGATTATAAAAAGTAATTACCGGTAATAAATGTTGATTGCTTTGTAAATTTGTAAAAGGTTTAAAGGACAGAAGGTTTAAAATATGTTTTTGAATATTGAACTTTTTCTGTTGATTGAATGTTAGCATTGTTAAATATTTCTACTAAACCAGCACCTCCAGCTGCACAAACAGCCATCCCCGGCTTTATATCACTTCATAAAAGCAGCAAATGCTGTGCTTTGCTCTTTGGTATTTATGGCACAATAATGACGTGATGTAATGGTGGGGTAATTTTGGAAATTAAAAAGGTATTGCAGATAAGGGCAATGGCTTCTGCCAGAACTTCAAAAACATGGGATTTGAAATCAAAAGGCACATACAATTTAAATTGAGGACAACACACAAAATAATAATCAAATAAAATTTTGTAGCTGTCCTGATCCCACCCTTATGTTATTTTATTATTTCTAAGGGTTTTGAAACCTAAAGACAAAACCATATTGTATTACAGTTTACCAGTTCTAAAATGTGGTGGTTGGATATGTTTTTCCATTTTTTTCCCCCGCCATTATTATTTGATGATTCTGCCACTAACACATTTCCAAATTGTGCGACAGCAATCACTCAACCACGTAATAATACTGAATTCTTCATTATAAAGGTGTTGATGGTTCTGAATCTTCAGAGATAGATGAAAAATGGTAATAATTGCACAGGCTAACACTGGCAAAGAGCGTAGTAAATTATCTGGCAAGATTTCTGTAAAAATATTTTTTTTTTATTTTTGCACTTTTAACTATTAGAATAAAATCATCATTATCAGGAAATCTATGTTGCATTGTCATCAAAATTTCTAAAGGGAGTCAATAAAATTTATTCAGTCTGATTTTATAAATGTAATTAACCTGGCCAGCTCTATATTGACAGCAATGGCCAGTAAACCAGCTAATCTATCATTTGCATGTGAGAAGTCCTCTTTATTATGCATGTCACAGGTCCTCCTAATTGTTCATGTGACAGGTCCTCTTTATTGTGCTCTTTAATATTGATGTGACAGGTCCTCTTTAATATTGATGTGACAGGTGCTCCTTATTATTGATGTGACAGGTCCTCTTTAATATTGATGTGACAGGTGCTCTATTGATGTGACAGGTCCTCTTTAATATTGATGTGACAGGTGCTCTTTATTATTGATGTGACAGGTCCTCTTTAATATTGATGTGACAGGTGCTCTATAATATTGATGTGACAGGTGCTCTTTAAAATCGATGTGACAGGTACTCTTTATTATTCATGTGACAGGTGCTATTCATTAGTGTATATATATATGTATATATAAATATATATATATATATATATTTTTCCCTCTCCCCACCAATCACAGAGCACTAGAGGTGAGGTGCCTCCAATTAGCTGTAACCAGAAAGTTCCACGGTCTGGGGATCCCACAATGACATTATGATTCATAATGTAATTGTCGGATAACCTGTAAAAAATTTAAAAAATAGTTAAAATAAAACACACACACTAAATTCAGTTAACATTCATTTTTATTTATTTTTTTAAACATTTTTTTCCACAATTTTTGCAGTTGAATCTCTTGTTTTTCGGGTCGGGTTTATCCGAATTCGGACAGCCATATTCGGGTCGAATATAAGGACAACCCGAATTTGAACACCAACACTAGTTATTATCCCTCAATGCTTAGAGTTTGACTGTAAATGAATGAATTTGATGTGAATTTACCATGCTGGAGATCGATTGACAATGACAAGTGTGTAGTGTCGTGTTTCTAGGTTTACATTAGTTCTTACATTAGAATAATTAAGGGGTACAAATATTATTAATATTATTATACTATGCATCCTTGTACTCATTTTCCAGGTTAAAGTGACAGATATGTGGTGCCCCCTTTAAAAAAGACGTTTCCAGATTCTAATAAACCACCTTGCGGAGCCCTACAATCATTTGGAGAACAGGTTGTGGTAATAATGCCTTGTCCCTCAACATGGGCACCTCCTCCCCATTTCAGGTAGAAGAGGGGCTACATGTTCATAACCCTCCCCTTTCCCTAACCAGTCGAGTACCATACCTTGAGTGTGTTTTGAATTAATAATATGAAAATTAAAAATAATAGCAACCCTATACTTACAATACAAATGGATGTAAATCCATCCCATTTCTTTTGTAAATATTATGACATTTTTTTATTTCCTTTTTGACATACAGACACAATATTTCCAAATGTATCCACTCCATGAAGTCCTGTATATAAAGAAAACCTGATATGTCAAAATAGAAAAAAACATAGAAAGTGTTCCACTAACCGGATTTGATGCTGCCTCGTGGGATATTTACAGTTTTAGGTTGCACTTGTGGTTCTATGGCATCTAAACACCTGCAATTCACTAGTAAACTGCCACCTATATGTTTTTACCTCTTTTTTAATGTTAATTAAAACATGTAGGGGAGGTGGCTGGAAGACATCTGGCCACCCATGGATGCAACCATGCGTGTGAATTAGCAATTTGAACCTAAACTTATATGCTAGGGAAAAGGCTGTGCAACTAGGGCATCATCAATGCAGTCCTACAACAGGCAGCAACAAATAACTGGCAGGTTCTATCTTTTTCTAAAAAAAAAACAATAAAACCTTTTGAGACTGGCTGCTGACATCTCGCTTTTACACTACCCACTAGACAGCAACGAAGAACATCTACATATGGATAGCCCTCTATTTACTATCCAGCATGGTTCAACATTGTGACTTCTGCAGTACTTACCACTCACCACCTGGCAATTATATTAAGAACTGTGGATGCCTACAACCTCCTACTTATCAATACGCCATACATTCCTGTTAAGCACTTTCTTTTCCAAAATAAAAGATTTTTCCAGACACTGTCATACTTTCAAACCAAACACGGATTTTTATTCTCCACCCCTCCCCTACATGTTTTGCATCATAACACCCCTGTCCACTGTATAATTATTGAACACATTAAAAATACTGATGAACAACCGTGTATACCCTATAACTTGATTGCCATACGGCAATACACTCTCTTTAATAGCTTCACAGCCTTGCTTCATCATAATTACCTCACTAATTTGATCTCAATTATCCCCTGAAGAAGCCTCAGGGTGAAACGCATCGGGACATGAGACACCTATATAGTGCTTTTTATCTGTGAGACCATAAACACAGTATTTTATCTGACATTATATGATATGCTATGTAATCTTTTTTATTGTTAAGAACATGTAGGGGAGGTGGCTGGAAGACATTTGGCCACCCATGGATGCAACCACGCATGTGAATTAGCAATTTGAACCTGAACTTATTTGGTGATATGAGCGTAGTCATCTTGATTGAGCATAGTCAGGCGATGTAGGCCTATGTTACTAATGGGGCTTCATTGAACATCCATTATAAACTTTTATTGAATATCCCTGCCTACTAAAAGTCTGTCTTCCCCCCCACCCTCTTTCCTCAAATTGAAATAAATAAAAAAAATAAAAATTTGACTATAAGTTTTTAAGTTCAGTCCAGAACAGATAAATACAGATTTATAAAATAAAAGAAAAATACAGCATATTGAATAAAGAGAACACAATGTCCTCAGTTACCTTAACTACCCAGCAAGATGCAGCATTAAACCATGATTAATACACTTGTAAAAAGACAACTTTTTCATAGCTTCCATCATTTAACCTTCCAATATGCATATAATACATTTTCCGCAAATGAATATAACTTAAACTCTCTTTATCAACCATCAAATGCGATAGTTTGTTATCTTAGATAAAATGTAGAAATCTCATCCCACTACTTGTCATTGTATCAAGTTAAAAAAATGTAAAATGTAGATAGTGTAATCACCTGTCACTTTCTGTTCAGAAGTATTGGAATAATAATGATGCCTTAACATCGTGTAACCTACAAAGCTATTATCAGTAATTCTTTAGAAAGATTTTGACTCTTTTGCATATCAAATAAGCTTTTTGACTCTACTTCAGAAGAAAGGAGCTTGTTATTGTAAACTGTTTCATTACCCTCGTCCTATGTGATCAATTATTTTTATTTCAAGTAAAAATACTTGGTTTACAAAAAATGTAAAGTGAGGTATGCTTAAATGATTAAATAGTTGATCATCTGGACTACTGTAACATTCTCCTCTCTGATATTCCACTAACCTGACTCTCTCCAATAGAATCTATTCTGAATGCTGCAGCCAGACATTTTTCCCACCCCTCCTCTTCTGCTGCATATCTTTGTAGTTCTCTTCATTGGCTTCCATGTTACCTTTGAATCAAATTCAAGCAACTGTGAGTTGCCTTCAAATCTCTCCACAGTTCTTGTCCTACTTACCTTTCTGACCTGATATAAAAATACTCCCTCATCCACCCTCTTTGCTCCTCCAATGACCTACTACTGACTTCCTCACTCATAACCCTGTCACGGCCATGGCTCCAAGACTTTTCTAGAACTGCCCCGACTCTCTGGAATGGTCTTCCTTGTCCTATTCGACTTGCTCCTACCTTCTGTTCATTTAAAAGAGCACTCAAAACCCATCTTTTCAAACTTGCCTAGCGCTTTTCTTTTGTCTCTTAAAATCCTCACTATTTCCCACCACTACAAATCTTCGCTCCTATTGTGTGTTACTTCCCCCACCTCCTAGATTGTAAGCTCTTTGGGGCAGGGTCCTTTCCTTCTCCTGTCTCACTGTCTGTATCTGTCTCGCATTTGTATTCCCTATTTAATGTACGGCGCTGCTAATGTTGGTGTTACATAAATAATTAATAATAATAATATCACCAGTCAGTTAGGGAAACAGTTTCTTGGAACAATGAATGAGTGCTTAGTTGACGTTTCAACTGTCCCAAATAATTCTGCTTTTTTTTTGCTTTGCTTACTAAACTACCAAAAAACCATGCCTATTTAACCACAGTTGGTAAAGTGTACTTTGTGGGGTTTCAATCTTTTTTATGGCCTGCCCCCAGTATGGCACCGCTAGCTGCACTGCTTTATAGTAAAAATTTAGACATGATCAGATAGAAAGTGACATAAAATTTAAACATTTACTTTTCTAGATAATTAGCATCAATTAGGTTGTTCATTTAAAAAAATGACAATATCTCATCTTTCTAATGGGCATATCAATACATAAAGATATATAGCCAACAACACAATGGCTGAAAAATAATAAAAAATCAAGGTGATGCAATGCCCTAGGCAAAGTCCAAACCTCAACCCAGTAGAAATGTTGTGGCAAGACCTTAAGTGAGTTATACTTAAATAAATGCCAACATAACCTAATTACCTGAAGCAATGTTAATGTGGAAGCCCTATGTATCCCATTAAGTGAACAGTGTTGCAATTCCTAAAGAATGGATATAAACTAAATAAAAAAAATCACAGCTGCCTTATTGATTCAGGATACAAAGCACAGACATGCCATTTGTATAGAGCCACAAGATATATATTAGATACAGCTCTATTGCCTACTGTTTAAGAGGTATTGTGCGTTGTTTTTTAACACCTAAGGCATAAAATGGGTGTGATGTTATAATATCTACACTGGTAAAAATGTTAGGGTCTGTGTTTGTTGGATTTCCTTACAGCATCAAAAGTCAGAGGAGACAGCAATAGGGACCTGTCAGAAATTTTAAGCCATAGCCATGCCAAATACCTAAATATTGAAAAAGTTAAATTTCTAAAGGTTGGAGTACACATATAACAAGTGTAGAATTTCCTTCTTAAGCTCTAGTAACAAAAAAAGAAGCTGTATTTAGGTCCTCAGATATAAAACCTGAGAATAAAAGCATTTGACTATATAGAGTTATCAATAAAATGTTTTAATTGGGAGTTCCGGGGGCGGGGTCGACCAAGGCAGATGTGACTCAGCTCGGCTTCTTGGGGAAATTGAAAAACGGACCTTCTTATACTTCTTACCCGCTCTTCCAATGACCGGAGGAGCACCGGAGTTTCCCTGAAGACCGACCATCTGCGGGGGTGATCACAGGATTGGAGATCGCCGCCCACCACACACTTAGAGCCAGAGCTCCAGACTTGCACTGCACGCCACGAGGCAGACGCTATCTTGCCTGATCGGCTGCAGTGTGAGGGCACCAGCACGGTACCACAGGAGTTACCAGGGCCAGACAGACAGAAACTGTCCCTGATAGAAGTAATACAATAAAAGCTGATCCTGGGAACTTGGAACACGGCTGGAAGAGTAAGTGCTTGTTACTTCCCCCTTTCCTTTGGGTTTTAGAGTGGAAGCAGCGGCTTGATTTTTACTTGGACACCCTACCACAGCTAAATGGGGCTATATTACTACCCTACATTCTATCCATCAGGTTGTACAAGAAAATTTGGAAATGTACTAAAATACTCATCTGGGATAATCCACAAACAGCAATCTAAAACGTCAAAAGGCTCTCAGAAGTCCAGTGTTGCCTCGCTGTCATTCTCCCCATCCTCACCTGAATTAATGCCCATGCAGAATTCTCAGGACTTATCCACCTCGGATTTAGAGGCATCCAGTTTCTTACATATAATTTGATAAAAAATTAAATACTTTACAGAATACATTTGAAACAGCTCTAGCATATATTTCCTCTAACACTGTGAGCATTGTTGAATTGGAGCAGAGGGTGAGTGATCTAGAAGAACAGGCACTGGCAATGCAGGGCAAACTTACCACCCAAGCCACGCTGATTTCCTTGCTAGAAGAAAAAGCAGAAGACCTGGAAAATAAAAATAGGCGCTCCAATCTACGTATCGTTGGTGTCCCAGGGAATTGGAAAGGGCAGGATCCGAAAAAATTTATAACAATGAATATGTCACTGGCGCTTAATCTCACACCTCTTACCTTGCGGGCTTTGGAGCGTGCGCATCAAGTGGGCCAAGAACGACCAACGCAAAATCAGATACCCAGGCCAGTAATTGCTAAATTTTTTCATGCAATAGATAAATAATGGTGGATGTGGCGGGCCAAAGGTACTCACTTTAATTTATGCCCCCACTGGTAATTCAAACTCATTTTATGCATATCTAACACAAATAATTCTTCAGGAGAATTACTAGAACTTGATAGTGGCAGTAGACTTCAATGCCATAGTGGATAATGTTCCAGATTGGTCTAGTACAGCCCAAAAAATACCGGGGATGGCCTTAGCAGGATTTAGGCACTTGATAACCCAGACAACTCTGGTTCATGCCTGGAGACGCCTTAATTTCAGAGAAAAAAGTTATACCTGGTATTCTAAGGCTCACATGTTTTATTCGAGGATTGATAATATGTTAATTGATGAATCCTTACTCTCGAGAGTCACAGAGGCTTCTATAGCAGATTTTACTATATCGGATCGTGCCCTAGTAGTATTGGTTTTAGAGCTTCCACAGAGTCTGTAGGATGTTTCAATTGAAGATTCCGACAACATTGATAGGCTCTTCTGAATTCTCAAAATATGTGAAATTTCAGTGGGCTAACAGTCTTGATGACAATTTGGAGCATTGGGATATGACCATATTGCTCTGGTGTACTCTAAAAACTGGCATGAGGGGCCATTTCATGAACTATACTAAACGTAGGAGCACCTTACTGTGTACACAGACCTACAGAAAAAGGTAACTAGGGCCTGCAAAGCATTTTTGGAAAATGGTTCACAGGCAGCAAAATTGAAATGGCAGGAAATTGTAATTTGTTTCAACACCTATGTTGCCTCTAGAGTAGAAACACAACTTAGATACCAAAAACACAAGTTCTATTGGTGAGGCAACAAAGTGGGTTCTCTGCTAGCAAAATTGACTAAACCTCATGAGCCCAAATGTTATATTTCTAAGATTATTGACCCTAAATCCCGGGTGGCCCAGATTCCCAATCAGCTGTGACCGCAGGCGCACTGAACTCATATGACCTCTCAATGGAGAATTTCACGTGCAGGGCGCAGGGCACGTACCTTCAATCAGCTGTGACTTGTACCTGGGCTGTACTTATCCTTGAAAAGTACAGCCCCGGGACCGTGCGAACCTGGACCGTGGGAACCTGTAATCACAGTTGATTGGGGGCACTTGCCTCCAATCAGCTGTGACTTGTACCTGGGCTGTACTTATTATTGATAAGTACGACCCAGGGACTGTGTGAACCTGGACTGTGGGAACCTGGGGTCACAGCTGATTGGAGGCACGTGGGTGTTGACTTTAACACGCGGGGGTTGACTTTAATGGTGTTCGAATTCGACGTTCGATCACCCAAACAAAATCGGCCTATTCGATCGAATAGCCATTGAATCGAATAGTGAGATATTTGACCAACACTAATGATGTGGCACCCCTCCTAACAGAGGTGTATAATGACATACTCCAACAACATGCCCCCTTCCCAGATTTTAATGAAGCGCATACAATACTGATACAATACTGATACTCCTAAGGAGGGCAGGGACCTTACTTTAGTCTAGTCCTTTAGACCGATACCACTTTTAATTGCGATTATAAAATTCTGGTTAATGGCTAGCAGACTCCAACAATTTTTACCATCCCTGTTGACCAAACATCAACTAGGATTTGTGCTTGGTAGACACTCAATGATAGAAGTCCATACTGCCATTGCAGCGACAGTATCAGCAATTGACCCCAAATCCCCGAAAAATATGTTACTAGGACGGGACGCTATACATACCCAAACCTAGGACCAGCCTTCTGACCATCCTGAGCCTTTTAACCCAATATGGGTCAGCATCTGGATACTCTGTTAACCTAGACAAATCCAAGGCTCTGTCTAACCGTGTTAGACCCAAGTGGGGTTCTTTATATCCAGTTGTTTGGTGCAAGGAAAAACTGCAATATTTGGATGTCCAAATCACAAAGAAACCAAAAATATATAGTGCTAATATTAAGCCGCTCTGGAATGTTATTAAAACTCAACTGCAAAAATGGTCTTACCATTTACCAAGATAGATGAAGTCTATGTTAGCTATAAACCAATTTAGAATTATGAGGAGAGGCAAACCGGATTAGGTAGATGGAGAACTTACCTTCCGTCTAGGACACCAACAGAAATTTTTTCTATTGTAGGGCCTGCAAGGCTCTTACCTTTTCCATTTATAGAGGGAGGTATTTCAATTTTTCCATGGAGCCTATGTCTCCCCCTTGTCGCTTGTTCCAAATGGGCCTGAATGAGTTCCCCAGATATTTGAAATGTGGTGCAGCTAAGGGGGATTCGTAACATGTGTTCTGTAGATGTCCTCTCATTAAAAGATTCTGGAGGTGACATTCCTCCCACTGTCCCCAATGTGGGCTTTGTTTGGAGTTTCATTCAAACAAGTTCAGATAGCGAACAAGTTGCGGCAAATTCCTCACAATTATATCTATGGTAGGCAAGAAGGCAATTATACATAAGTTGATAAGTAAGGAACCTCCTACCCTTTGCCTATTTTCAGAAAAATTAAGATATGTTTTTCAATTGGACTGGGTAAGGGCTGCTATTAATAAATAATCAAAAGTACAATCCTTTTTTGAACTGTGGGAATCATTTATAACTATACTACCACTGGAAACTAGAAAACGAACAATATCAACCTTTGACTAAACCTCCTGGTATGTTTACAGGTTATTGGATAATGTGCCAGTTGTTCTGTAAAAGAATTTGTAAAGAATCACAATTGCAATGAAGTGTTCTTTATTTAAACAATTGAATGAATACATTAATTGCTGAGCAATTTTGAGTATACGACCATACCTTTGATTTGTTCATCCGTTTGTTTTGTACCTTGCTGTTAATTTATTATGCTATATTAATACTGATTATTTGTTAATTCCTCTGTTGAAAAAATAATTATAAACAATCAAAAAAAAATAAAATGTTTTAATTGTTGCCAATTTTTCACTGTTTACTCTAACACTGTCACTACCGAAATGTCTTCTTTTGACAGGGAGATCTACTTAACCTTTCCCAAATAAGCAGAAACACATCTCTTAATGGCATGTTTATCCTTCAACACCAGTTTCTGATTGGCAACTGTAAATTACTGATAGAAATTTTAAATTGCTCACCTTATCATTAACCCCTTAATTAAACTTTTAGCTGTAAGAATGAAAACATTTGACTGCTCCTACTAATTGAGAATCAATCAGTGACATAGTTATTACAATATTTATTATGGTTATTATTACCTAGTATTCATATTCCCCTGACATATTACGCAGCATATTATTCACAAAGTCCATGATCATCTCAATCATTGTAAATTGCTGACTCAGCATTTCATTGTTTTCTCTCTGCGTTTATTAGACTAATAATGCAGTTTCTTTAACACTTAAAGTGGAACTTTTAGTTATCAATACTTATTACATTCCAGAAAAGCCCCTTCTGCTCATGCCTGAGCCCTCAGCCTCCTATGATTTGTGACGTATGTATCCCAGGAGGCTGAGGGGTTCTCATACAGTCTTTACTGCATGGCAGGTAAAAAAGAAGAGATGGAGTCCTACCTGGAAAATTAAAAAAAAAAGTATTAAAAAAAATTACTTACTTTAAAAACTTTTTTCCTAGTATCTTCCCTTCTTTCCTAATTTTACTTCTTTCTGTTTTGGTTTCTTTTATACCTTACAGTGCTATGCCAACTCTTTGAAATTACAGTTCATATGAAGTACTATGCTGTTTTCAACCATGATTATTGTAACCAATGTTCATAATTGGCTACTGGACTATTGCTTAGTTCATGTCACCCCATTTTTTTTTACCTTTGTGTACTTTTATGCTATATGTTTATTTCTTAGATTTTTGGAATTCTTCCACATATCATAAATAAAAATGGTAAAAAAATACAAACAATTGTAGCTGAAAGGCTGTTAAAGTCTGAAAAATGTTTACAACATAAATAAAAATGAGTTTTTGATGAGTTTTGTGTAATTATTGTGTGCATGGTATATGGCCACAACTAATAATGCATTTCGCTTTGGACCTAAGTGGAGTGTACTCCTCCCATTTTTAGTGTCTGTATCATTCAACTTTCATTATCTTTGTCGGTTCAATTTGGACCTTAATAACACTGAACATCTGGGTCCTGATGGCTAGATGAACATATACACTCACTAAGATTGTTATGGGCTGAGCTATGAAGGCAACGTAATTATCCCTGGAATTTTATGCATATGGGATTGCATATGTGATTGCAGCACCTCTCCTTGAACCTCCTCCATCCAGGATAAAGTAGTGGTGAAGCTGTATATATGGTACTTACCTCATTTCTGCAAACATACACTGTTTCCTGATGAAGCGGATTAATATCTGTGAAACACACTGAAACTCTTAAGATTTACATCCTACATTCATTGTATGCCCCTGTACTATTACTGTATATGTAAGATTTACCTATATATATTTTTCTTGTGAGTTGTACAATTGAATATGTATATTTGGAGGTATGTTTTTATATTTGTCTTTATTATGTCTTTTAAAATAATCACTCAAATAAAAATGGTTTTCATTCCATAATCATTGTTTGCTGCCTTAAAAGTCCCTATAGAATTCTCTCTCTGTACCATTTTGACAACTAAATGTTTAGCAGAAAGTTAGATTCCCCATTTTTTAAATAGAGCTCATAGTCTTAGTCTCTCATAGTGTAGTGATACTGTAGCATTATTTAACCTCCCTAGCGGTACGTTTTTCCGGTTTTATATGTCTAAAAGCGGTACATTGTTTTTCTTGAAAATTTATTTTACTTTAGTGTAATAAAGTTTGAAACACAAAATCATTCAAAAACAATAATTTTAATATATTAAAAAAATCTATATTTAAAAAAAAAAATTTAATAAAAAAAAAAAATACATATTATACTTATACTATTATACATACTGTAAAATAAATGTTCTTGAAAACAATGTACTGCTTTTACACAAAAAAATCCAATTTATTGCATTTAATACAGTTATTTTGTATTGAATGCAATACAAATGGATTTTGAATTTCCCGCCCCACCCGGCCGGGACGTGCACACGCACCGACATCACCGAGAACTCCCCTGGTGACTTATTGAAGCAGAAGCAGGAAGAAGATAGAAGACAGAGATCGCGACACTGGACGGCGCGGGACCCCGGCGGATCAGGTAAGCACTCTATTTACTAACCTTCCCTAGGTGTTCTAACCCCGAGTGTGACTAAGGGGTTACCACTTGTAGCAACTTTTACCGCTAGGGAGGTTAAAGAACACTCTTTTGACCTCAATATCTACGTCTGAATTTTACGAGCATGCCAATAATGGTGTGTTGTCAGTGGTGATTGTTTATTATCAAGCAAAAATAAGATGAACAATAGACATAAGCCTAATGTTTGGTAGTATTCTTTTACTTTGAGAAATAAAAAACTCGTAATACAAACAATTTAATATTACAGAGGCTGCTCTACTGGGTGTATTGACCTTTTTTAATCATGTTGCAAATCAATCTCATAACTTTATCTTTTGTGCAACATGTTATAACTAGAATACGAAATGCTAAATTAATTCACAGTATTGTTTTGAGGAAATTACAACACACAATGGAATTACTTCCTAAAGAGGTTGTTCCCTTAGCAAACTTGATGTTAGTAAAACAGGTAAAACATTGCTCACTTTGACTGCCCATGTATGTACAAGGGATAGTACAAAACAGGACGTTTTCTTATTAATGCATTGCTGAAGTTCAAATTTGCCAGGTTATATGCTTTAAATCATCCACATGATGAGTGTTTAATATGAAATGGTCATGTTTGTAAAGCAGTGAAAGTAAATAATTCAAAATTAGAGATCTGTGTAAACACATAAGCATTTGTAGAGATTCATTGGTACAGTAGTAGAAATGATTCTGTCCCTCCTAGTCACACCCTACTAGTTCTACACGGACTGATATCCACTGTGACGGTTGGTGATAGCAGTGGTCAATCTATACATGAGTATCTGTTAGAAATGGCATCTAGATAATTTTGATGAAAGAAATCTAGCCTCATGTGACAATGCCATCCTTTTTGATGCCAATCTATTGAGGACATGAAACAAAGAATTTGATTTAGTTTAGTAATTATAATTAATAAGGCTCATATTAGGTAAGCTGTCATGATTATATCAGTTCAAGAAAATCTCCTGAAGTATTGTGCTGGGAATAGCTTGATATTATCCTAGTTTATGTTTCCATTCAATTTTAGAAACAACACCCTCCTACAAATTTACTTATTTTTTGTTATGTAAGACTAAATACATGGAAGCTAGGACATCATGAACAACCCAACAAACATACATGACTAATATGCAGATTACATAGTATGTACTTTTCTAACATGCCATTTAGAGGAGCAGATTAGTAACTCTGCTTGTGTAAACTTGAAAAAAGTACAAAGAAATTGTGTGAATGTTTGCAAATCAAAAGTGTCCCTGTGTAATCCTTATTATGCCTTCAAAAAACATCTCATCAGGACAGATAGAAAACCTTCAGGTAATAGTGTGCTGTGATAAATTGCACCATTTTACTTTTTAATGTCTAACTTTTTAATGGCTCCCCACAAAACTGTCATAATACATTGATAATGACATTGCAATTTCCTGTAGAAAACAGAAGTGACACGACTATGGACCATCGATATAAAGTTCTGCAGAATATGTCAGCACCATATAAATGGATACAAAAACACACATATTACCAATAATATAGATTTATTTATAGTGTTTAAATCACACCTATAATATTATTAACCAGACTTATAGTTTATAATATTGTTGGTACAACTTTGTAAGGAATAGGATAAGAGTAATAGCTATGAGGATGTAATGTGAACCTAAAACAAGTTTCCTTCATCCAATGGCACCTGGTGGGTAGGTGGTATGTAAATTTCTTTAAAATGTCCCCTACTATATGGGTAAAAAAATTACTATATTTTAGCACAGCAGTAGCCATGTCTTTGATTTAGTGTGAATAATATTTTTATGCATAACATGAGGAAAATTAACCCTTTAAATAAATCAGTTGCATTAGCACAAAAACAGCATTACAGTACAATATGTTGAGATTATTAATTTGATGGATTTGGTTTATTAAAAACTCATTAAACAAAGTTAGTCTTAATGGAAAGGGTATACTGGCAAAAAGTCATTAAATATATGTATTTAATATATTTTCAGTATAAAGGGAAATGAAAATATAATTATACTATAATATGTATTTAATGCTTATTCTTTTATTCTAAGAAAACAGCAATAAAATGCAAAATTATTATATTTTTTACAATTGCTGTTAGGGAAAATATTTAACAACTAAATTATTTAGGAGATATCATTCAGTAGAATTAGGAAATTAAATTAGGTAATTTTTTACTATTTTAGTATTACCTTTAGTGTTGCATTGTGTCCTTCAGATGTGAAAGCTGAGAAATCTGTGACTTTGGGGCTTTTTGGTATAATCATACTTATGCTTGCAACAAAAAAAAGTTTAAGTAGTGTTGAAAGCATGGACCAGTCTCTCCATGTTGTTTCAAAAATTTTATAAAATGGTAATGTTTTAATTCTTGTCAGCAGGAGAATTCCTATTCTTTCCAGTTCTATCTGAAACTAGAAAACAAAAATATTTTGGTATGACATATATTTTAGAGCAAAATAACAAGTAGACTTATATGTCTAAAAAATAGCAACAGCTAGGAATGCTTATTATGTAACAATACAAATGGTATACAATGAATACTATACAGCCACAATTTTATTATGGATCTTGATTGTTAACATATAAATAACATACAAAGAAATTTAATTATTGTGTATGCATGACACTTGTCCTCTGGAACCTGTGAGTCGTAAGGGCAAAAAATTATATATATATATATATATATATATATTATTAATAATAATAATAATAATAATAAAAAATACGAATATTATAATGTTAAAAATATTTTTTTTTTAGAAACAGTTTATTTCGCAGCTACTGCACACTTCTGCACACTCCTACACACAAAGTAGATAAAGCCTAAAACCAAAACAAGTCTTTGAAGAACCATAAATCTATGATGGAAAGAAGTCAGAAACAGGAGAAATGGAAAAATGACTTATTTTGAATCTTCTGTCACTGTGTAGTATTCCTCAGTATTATGGAAAATCAATCTAAAAGCTAGCTGTCTTAAACACTTCCTTTCAACCATTCATTTGTTAAATTGTCAGAACTCATCAATAGTCCTTGAAGCAGTGGTGTGTTTATAGTGATGTTGGTCTCCTAAAGCATAATAAATTTGTGGTTGCATAAACATGAATTTGAAAAGTAAGGATAGGGAATTGGCACTGTAAAGGCAAATGAAAGGTTTGGGGGATATGTAATTTATAATAAAAAGTAGTGAAGTCAAATAGAGTGATTTTAAACATTTCATAACCAGGATGATTATTATGGCAGTAGTTTATTTTTCCTTAACTTAATTGTGCTTTAGGATGTCATAACAGTTATACCAATCAGGCATATAGGGCTTATTCTTACACAGACTTTCTAAAAATAAATGTAGCCATAGGTAGAAATGTCTTTTTAAAACAAATTAGCCTTTCTGCTTGGGGATTTATATACAGTTAGGTCCATAAATATTTGGACAGAGACAACTTTTATTGTTTTCTAATTTTTTTCTGTACATTACCACAATTAATTTTAAATGAAAAAACACAGATGCAGTTGAGCTGCAAATTTTCAGCTATAATTCAGTGGGTTGAACAAAAAGATTGCATAAAAATGTGAGGAACTAAAGCCTTTTTCTTAACACAATATCTGATTTTTTTTTTTTGCAAGAAATTATTTTTGTATTAACTTGATAACACTGTTTCTGCAGCTGCAGCCCACAAGCATCCCGAATACAATAGGTTTTCCTGAGTCTAATTTCATTAATCCAGGTATCACATAAGGGAAAGTTGTCATTGTGTTTTGCAATTACCTCAAAAAGTCGACAGTCAATTTAAAAACATGTTTACAGAAAAACAGCATTGTATTTTCAACTTTTTCCTTTGAGATGTGAACATGTCCCAGAGCTTAACAATTAACTCAATATTCAACGTTCAAACATTTCAATACAATTTGCCACTGAAGTTGAAATATGGATAAGCAAATTGAAATTGTGTGATTTCACCCATTCATTCCAAAACAAACATGACTGACTCTAGGAAAGAGAAATTTGATCAATACACCACATGCAGACATTAAGCTAGGACTGTGTTATGGCAATGGATCAAAATGGCCAAGAATGAAATTCTCTCAGATAAGTGATGCCAAGATCAAAGAAAAAATGTTTGTGGGACCTCAGTTTGATACAAATAAATACATTTGAACAAAAAAAAAAAAACTGAAAAGCTGTTTGGCAGTTCTTTTATCAGTATATTTCTGACATAATGAACAGTGCAAGTGGAGTTACAATATGCTTGCTAACTTCTGCTAGACCCTTAGGAAGGTTGCTCCTGAGGCCATGTAGAGCAGATAAACATACGTTCTACCTTCTTAATAAGTCATTCTGACCATGCTGTAAAAACTTTAAAAATACAAAAAGTATAAAGATAAAATGTGTGTCATTTAAAAAGGACCTATTACCAAATTTTAACATTATTTTAAAGTATGGATACCTCTTTTATATTTTTTTAACTGTTTATTTTTTCACATTTTTTAGGGAGGAGCTCTTGTCTTCTGTTTTTACTGCCTCGGCAGTAAAGTCTGAAGAGAAAACACACAGCCTTCTGGGGTACATATGCCACATATCCTTGGAGGCTGTGGGCTGCTCCTTTGTGCATGTCCGATATCAGGCATGCGTCATAGGGGCTGTCCTATAATGTAATGCGCAGGAGGAGCAGCCAGAAGCCTCCTGGGACAAGTGACGTGAGTATCCCCGGAGGCTCTGCACTCCAATTCTGTCTTAAAGGGAGGGGAGCTTTACTCCTAATTCAAAAATAATTCATTTTTACTTTACATAAACTGGTTATCTAGCCTTTTATGAAAGGTAAATATTTTGGTGATAGGTCTGCTTTAAATGTTACATGATGATTGCTTCTAATTTCAAAAGCCTCAGTAAACCAAAAACAAACAAGGCAATTTTGTTAGTTTAAGATATTATTAACATTGAAATGGAACTTTACAAATTCAAAAACCCATTGTGTAGCTGTAATTGGCTGTAGCTATGTGCCTATCCACATGCCAGGACCTCTCATGTCTTTTTTTGTTTCCCGTTAACTTAGTGGGGTCAGACAGTTGCTTACCACCTACTTACTGTGAACTACAAAGAAACACTAGGACAGAAGGGTATAAAGGGCATGAGTGAGGAACTGTGGAGTGACAGGGGTCATAGAAAAAAGATGGAGTGAATGCAGATGCACAAGGACATAGGGTAGTGAGTGGGACACTTGAATGACATACTGTACTATAAATGAAGAGATAACAGGGGAAAATGAGAAAGTAAAATCACTGAGGGTTGTGGGTACCTGTGAAGGGATGTCCTGCTGGTGGTGTCTAGAATTCTAGTACAGCAGAATAAAATAGCCAAACATATTTGAGAATCAGATGAACAACAAACTCACAGAGTTTATTGCCTAGTTGTAACCACATTTTCCTATTGTTTGGATCCTATTGAGATGAACCCTCAATATATTTGCTGTGTTGTCCTTTTCCAATGCAATAAAAGCTGTTCATGCTTACTACATTGTATGCAAAAAAAGTATGTGTGGGATAGTTTGTGAGAATCATGAAAAGTCTTAGGATTCTTTTTACCATAGACTGTTGTCGATTTAGAAATAGACCACACGTTTATTGGATATCTGAACAAATCGTTCTTCATTCTCTAGTGATATTTATGAACTGAATAAAAGATAAATTTGAGTACCACTTTAAACACCACTTTGGCATGACTATTGCTAAGGTACATTTTGCAAGGTTTTGGAAAGACTTGTTTTATATTTGAAAAATAGACACATAACAGTGCTGGAGATTTATGATTAACTGTTGCTAACTATTATGTGATTGTGTGATCTTTGTGTACAAACAAAACTTTACCTCTTTTCTTTTGAAAGCAAAACTTGATATCATAATATGCCATATGACAAAGACTATAGATTTTTAGGCAGATATAGTAGACAAACGTTACTGCATCTCTGTATTGAAATATATGTAATGTAATGTATTTACATAAATACATGTGCTACAACCCTTCTAGGGCCTCAGGTGCAGTAAACTCCCCTCTTTGATTGGCTGAGAAAAGGGAAACCTTGATGGCAGCTCAAGTGTCATCTGGGTTTCCCTTTTCTCGGCCATTCAGCACTAGAGGTGAATGGGGAGACTTGATCTCATTTGCCCTCTAGTGCCTGGGGATCCTACAATGTCAGTAGTCCCATGGCTGTGCTCATGTCAAGAATGCAGCTGTGAGAATTATTCTTTCATTGTGGGATAACCTGTACAAAAAAAAGTTAAACACAGTTAAGTACAAAACACACACATCTAAAATGACTTTAACATTAATGTCTCATCTTAAATTTTAAATAGATTTTATTCCTTTCAGGGGATGTGTAAGGAGTTTATTGTAACCCTGTACTCATTCCCTAGGGTGGGGTGACGGAGACCTGGGAGTCTCCTTATTAACGCAGAAAGGAGCGTTATATAAAACTCTCAGAACGTGCCTCAAGAAACACCCTGGTGTTGATTAGCCCATTGGAATGCATAGGAAATTCAAACATGGACTTTTAAATGCTCAGGTTAAACATTGGGAAAGCAGTCTGTGTAGATTAAGCTTAAAGCGGTGTTTCTCAGCCAGAGTTCCTGCAAAGGTTGCTAGGGATTCTTTAAACAATGGGCAGTTTGTAACACTCAGATCAGTTCTTTCAAGGTTTCCCCCATGTTAAAAAGGTTGCAAAACACTGCCAACAGACCATTCATTTTTTATCCTTTTTCCAAATCTAGTTAAAATCTAAACATTTATTCTGTTTAATGTTTCCGATCATATATTTTAAATACAAATTTTTAGGTTTTCTTTTTTTTATAGTATCTGTGTATGAGACATATTATTCTGCCTATTATCAGGTTAACGTAGCAGTTGTGATGAAATCAAAGTTTTTTCTTTAATCCGAGTTCTGGTAAATCCATATTACGAAGAATCTGCAGAATGTCTTACAGGGTCACATGAAGTGTCATTTTTTAAAACCTATGCAGTGTAAATTCTACTCTGCTTCTTGTATCATCATTCAGCTTTAAACTTTGAAACCTGGTTTGATTTATGGTGGATATGATATTCTATGAAGCCAGACTTTGTGTAAGTAAAAGAAATCAAGAAATATGTGTTTCAGAATTCATCTGTGGCATCACAAGATAGGGTTTTCAGATCAGCAGTTTACTAAAAATTCGACTTGGATGGACTGGTAGCAGAGTCCAGGTGAAAAACAGAAGAACTCAGTATACAGGTTGGATATCATGCATGCATCTTAACAGTGGATTTCAGTTTCTGTTGTAGAGTATTTTATCATGTTAGCCAATGAACAATGTAGAAAGTTTGGAGTTGAAATGATTCTCTAAACTCTAGCTAACTTGAGTTTTTAAAAATTAAAGTTTTGACTTTTGGATTTATATAGCTACAGAATAAGGAAATGTAGACCCATTAAAAAAGGGTTGTGGTGTGCTTACTGCTTCTTCATGCCTGTGAACCTCTGGAGAGATGCTACATGTAGCGTTTACCCGGGGAACCCTGACAAAGCATGAATAGGGCCATCACTGAACAGATAATGTCCTGGCTCAGTTTCAGACCAAAAGTATTGGGTTTTAGGCTAACAGTTTTAGCAGCCTTTAAAATCCATATTGTGATTGCATTGCATGATAGAAACTATAAGTAAAGATGTGTCCAAAACTGTGAAAGGATTAAGAAACGTTGCAACTTCACCATCTGCATACATTACCTACTCATAATTGATTTTTTTATAAGTGTCTAGTTCACCACCATGTGATATCCCAGACAGTCAGACATCACTTAGCAGGAGAAGCTGAACATCTGTGCATCTACATTTGATGTTCCAGATGGAACTGGTAACATTAATAAAAAAAGAAACAGTTTTTGTGTTTATTTTTAGGTTTGCAATTATTCATAATTTAATTTCAAGGTTATAGGGAAAGTACTAAACATCGAAATTATGAGTATATAACACCTATTAGGTGATTTTTGCATAGTTACTTACTAAGCCTCAAAAAAGTATCCAAGGGACGTATCCCTGGAGTGTTTCTGGGTGAGCTAAGTACATTGCTTTGAAGTGTATGTGAACTCTAACAAAGACCTTGGCTTTTCCTATGGTCTGCTAAATATAACATTGAAAATGTTTTGATATATGTGTTCTATTAGTGCAGAAAATACCTGTTAATTTCACCAGAAATTTTATAAGCTGATGACTTCCTTTGGTCTCTCTCTCTGATGAACAAATTATCTGTTCATAACTTCCTATGCTCCCTGTCTGTGCAAAAGATGGGGTTATAGAGTTATGAAATATAGAAATTACAAAAGGTGAGTAGAAATGAGAAAAGGTCGGTTTTCTTTGTAATCCTTTAGAAATTAATTAAGCAGAGCTGACACCATTTGCTTGGAAATTCAGAGCTAAAAATAATCTGTTGTCACATCAACAGTTAATCTGTACTTGCAGTTTGTTTAAAGGGATAAAACATGGTGAAGTGTATTGCAGGGTTGTAAAAACTTTTTTTTTGTTGCAAGGCCATACCAAAATTAAATACAAAAAGTAAATTATTATAAATACAAACTGTATATAAAAGTGGACAAAGTATCTGTCTATTTGCTTGCACACTTCATTACAGCATTTTCACTCATCTTTGAATTCACCTGGTGGGGATAGTCAATAAGCTGTGACCATTAGAAACTAAAAGTAGGAAAAAAATTAATATCAGGTGAGGTTTTCCATCATTTCTGTGTTTCAGAGGGAAGGGAACCATGTGTATACCTGGGGAGGTGCAGGACGCACTTCCAGTGCCAAAAGCTGGGTAATTGAGGTTTTGGATGTGGAGGTGGTTTGGGTTGTACTTTTTGTTCTCCAAAAGCTGCAGGATTGCATGTTGGCTGCTTTGATATAGCAATAAAGTAGAATTTACAGTGGAAATCCATGGGGTGAAGGGCGGCACTACTTTGGGCCGGCACTTGGTGTTTTTGGTTTTGCAAGTAAAAAAATTAAGGTCTCTCAATCCCCTACAAACAATTACCGTGTTTCCCCGATTTTAAGACATCCCCATTAAATAAGCCACCCCGGATTTTTGAAAAAATAATTAAAATAAGACACTCACCCGTGAATAAGACATCCCCCGATATTTGATAGGATATTTGATCCTGTGTGTGTCTCCTTGATGCTGGCTGCAGCACATGTCTCCTCCTGGCTGCAGTGCAGAGTGAAACTGAAAGTAACAAGCTGGCATTCTGCACCAGGAAGCAAGCTGCTGATCCCTGCCTAACGGAGATCCTTGCCCTAACGGAGATCCCTGCCCTAACGAAGTACCGGTAAGTGAACAGAAGGGGACAATCAATGGCATTGAGTGATCAGAAGGGGACAGTCATTGGATAGAGTGATCAGAAGGGGACAGTCAATGGCACAGAGTGATCAGAAGGGGACAGTCATTGCATAGAGTGATCAGAAGGGGACAATCAATGGCATAGAGTGATCAGAAGGGGACAGTCATTGCATAGAGTGATCAGAAGGGGACAATCATTGATTATTTTGTATTGGATTGGATACAGGAGTTTGTATTCAATCCAATACAAAATGTGTTTGAATGAGTTTGAATTTGAATTTCCCGCACACGCGCCGACGTCATCGCCGAGGGACAAGCACACGCTACGGACGGAGAAGAAGCCGGCCGGCTTCTTCTTCTCCGCTGCCTGGCTTCTTCTCGGAGAAGGCACCTGACGCTGGAGGGGGAACACGACGCTGGATGATCACAGCGGGACCAGGTAAGAAGCTGGCCGGCATATTCTTCTCCGCCAGCCGGCATCTTCTTAACCGCCAGCCGGCGGAGAAGAAGATGCCGGCCGGCTTCTTACCTGGTCCCGCTGGTTCTCGGAGAAGGCACCCGATGCTGGAGAGGGAGATCGACGCTGGAGGAGGATGCTGGAACACGAACACGACGCTGGATGATAACAGCGGGATCAGGTAAGTGATGATTTTAATACAGGGGGAAAAGTTCGGGCTTATCGATAATTGTAACTTTTTTTAGCTCGAACCAAGGTCGGGCTTAACGGTTGGGTGGTTAATGATGTTTGCTGCAACTTTTTTCATGTTTTTTCTTGAAGGCCATGTCACTTTTTTTCAGGAATATCAGGGAGTGTACTGAACACTGGTATGGGAACATCAGCACCATGCCGCACAGGTCTTCTTGCTGATTCCAAATCAGGGTACTCCCACTTGTTCTTCTTGTAACAATTGAAACCTTTTAAATTCACAGCACAAAAATAACAATCAATATGATGATTTTTGGGCTCTCCCCATTCAATAGGTACACCAAATTTCAAACTTTTGAGTTTTCTTTTTTTCCACTGACTTAGACTCTCTACATACCGTTTTGCATAATGTATGGGGAGCCCAATACTTATCTTGGTCCCCCAGTTTAATACCAAAATATACAAGATATGCTTGTTTTACAAATTCTGTAATGTTTCATCTCTGTTTTTGCTGAGAATATTCACCACAAATGTAACAGAATACATTAGGGTCATTTAAACAACTTCTCCTTAAAGAACACACAATTCTGTAAAAAAAGGAAATGTATGAATAAAAAAAAGGCAAATGAAAGTTTCATGAAAATAATGCTACATTTAATATATAAAATGCAAAACATCGGTGTAAATAAAGATTGATAATACTATGCTGTGTTAACATTTGTTGTTGGTAAAATTGTCTATTCCGATTCCTGTATCACAAGAACCAGAGCCAAGTCAATGAAACAGATGTCATTTCTGGATTCAGCAGACCTGAAATACACTAAATATATTGAAAAATCCTTGGCAAGTAAAAAATATATATATATATTTTTTTTTTTGTTGAGCTGTGTTATCTATCTAGTAATCCCTAAACTGTTATTACAAAAATAACCAAATCTCCAGTGAACTTTTATGTTTTTAGTAGAATTAACAAAGATGTATAAAATAGCTTTTACTAACATATCATCCAAATGTGGAATTTTCCATTCACAAATGTACACACTGTTAGCAAAACTTACCATACACCGATTATATATGACCAGATACAATTGAATTTATTAGGGGTGAAATAAACAATGATGTCTGAAATGGCTTGTGCCACTGAAATATGTAATCAAATCCCATGTTCACACATGTACACATTGCAGATATAGTAACTATACATTTCCAGATACCTTTGAATTTATCAAGATCAAATGAACAAAGGTAGCAAAAATGGCTTCGTGTCAACCAAATGTGGAATCAAAGTCCCTATTCACCAATGTAGGCACTGTTACTGGAAATTTCTATACACATTCTGATATACTGGAAATACTATACACCTCCAAATATTTACATTTTTAAGGGAGAAATAAACAACAGTGATACAAATGGCTTTTATTAGTGGAATCAATCCCCCATTTACAGATGTATAAAAGTTTCAATGGTCACACCTGAGTTTGAACCTACAAATTCTCAACCAGGGTTCTGTGGAACCCTTGGGTTCCTCCAGAGGTTGCATTGAGCAGTTTGGGACTCTCAGGTCAGGTATTTAGATACCGGTGATCTGTAACAGTGACATTCTTACCAATGGCCAGCAATGTAGAAGGCATTCTTCCTACTCACCCCCACATTATTATACTGTGGTCTGTTGATATAATAATTTATAGCAAGTGGTCCCCTGAAGACCTGAAAGTTATTTTATGGGGTTTCTCTATGTTAAAAGAGGGAAGAAACGTCTACAAATAATAGCAGACCACTGCTAGCCCCAAACCATTCTGATTCACTACACAGAGCAGCAGAAGAAACAGACAGAATCTTTCCTAGCACCTAAACACTGTAGCAGTGACCTGAGATCAATGGGACTACGTCCAGGCTGTTGGTGAACTGAAGTGCAGTTATTGCTACCTCAGAAAAATGCTACCTATACCTGTGTGGTTTAATTCCACTCACTGCCACCAGTAACCAGGTGCTAGACTTTGTACCCACCCCCACCCCAACCCACCCACCCCAACAATTCAATGTCAGCCTGTCTACAGTGACTGCCAAACTTCCAATTCCACTTAGAATCTCTCTCTTACCCACCCAGTCCCTATGCAACTCCCTAACTAAAAGAATAAATAATCACAAATGGTGGCCAGAGTGGAATTATTAATATTATATAATTCTAACCTGATTTTTATCACCAACAGTTTATATAATTGTACACATATTTTTAGACCTAATTAGGAGATATGTTAAGAAGATGTAGAATACTTTCCATACTTCCTTCACAAAGTAGAAAGCTTTTTTTATCTATTCCACCAATGTATTATCTTATTTATCGTTTTTTTACCTGTCTGATTTCTCTGTAATAAAGTTCTTCTTTATATTGTACACTATAGATTATTTTCACAAAAACTGGCTCCAGATGCAAAAGGCTTCATTCAAAGCTAACGCTATTTGAAAAGTGAAAGTTATTTTTTAATGGTACTTGAAGATCTATTAACACTTTTTATACTCTGGGTCTCTCTGGATGAAACAAATACAGATTGTACAAAAAACATATACAGCTATTGTTTTTACTGTCTGATGCAGCTGCACCCATCCTTCAATGATCCCCAATTATTTCAAATCATGATATCATTTTTATTTTAATACAAACAATATCTATTCATGAACTTTTTTGTACCAGAGGAAATGTCTCTGGAGTATCCAAAATGCAGTGGAGGGAGAGAAGCTAAGTCAGCCCCCATCAAAGGCAAGTAGACATGGAGAAACACCCCTAGTATGATGGGTTTCTGTCTGTCCCCACAATATCCCCTCAGTTTCTGCCCAGGTTCATTGGGTCCCTTCAGCTCAGAGGCACTTATCCTGAGATGACAACCAGCTGCTGCAAGCGGCAAGAAGCAGAGAGCTACAAAAGTCTGGTGCTCACACAGGACATCCATCAGCAACAACAATCATCCCAAGATGATATCTCAAGCTTCGGGGAAAACAATGTGCTAAATCTGAGGAAGGTTCCTAAACAAGTGACGATGGACTTATTAAAGTGGTAGGAAAAAGACCCATTTGCACCACCTCCGCCCAATGCCAGCATAAATCCTACAATTTCTAGGAAAACATATGAAAATAAATAAATGTGGGTCTTAAAGATTCTTTTACCTTGTTAAGAAACACAATATTGCCACTATGACGAAGTCTTACCCCTGCTTGCTCAGTTGGCAAAAGGGTCTGTCACCTTGGAAGGCTCTGTTACTGGTGAAACCCCAACTTTATGGGTCAGTACAGAAGGCAAGGGGAAATTGTACAACATATAGAATATCAAACAGCATACACTCAATTTTCAAATATCCTGGGAATGTCCTGGTTATAAATCCATATTCCTGCGAAAGTTTATTGACATTCCCTTATACTGGTCAACCTCACTTTTTATTGTCTGTCCTCATTACCACTATGGTGGAGAACCTACCACACATGCTTAAAAATGTTTTGAACATCATCAACAAAGGAGAAGGGAAGCTTATATTCTACCTCCTCACATACCCTATAGTAGCCTAATTATTCTGATTACCTGGAGCAACTATTTTCTTTTGGAGAATATTTCCCTACTACTAACCTGTGTTAAAAGCTCTCAAAGAAATATGTATATATAATAACAATAATAATGATTTAGAATGTGCCAAAACTCACAGCACAAACAATTCGGTGAGTGCCCCATGCTAAAGTTTTTTGTTTTTTTTTTGTGTTTTTTATCTCTTTGGGACTCCAGGTATAATCCAATAGTGACATTAAAACTTTTTAATCCTTAAATCTGCAAACCTTCTATAATCACATTCTCATTGTTTTATTTTTAATTCATTCTACATTTTGGAGAACACAAATGGAATTTTGGAAACAGACAAATCTATAATATGGTCACCAACAGAGCTAGGGAATGTAAAATGAAAATTTTAAGGGACTCTATGCGATTGGGCACCTAAGACTGTACCTTTAACTGTAATATACACCATATATATATATATATATATATATATACATATATATATATATATACAGTTATGCATAAAATAAGCCTATTTTGCATAGTACCTAATTTGCTCTTGGTTTTGTGATGTACTTCAGACTTTTAGCAGCTTTTTATGAGACTATTTGCAATTTTACATTTTTTTCTATAGACTATATTACAAATGCTCCACCTAGTGGTACTTGATAGCACTGCACAGAAGCATTTTAGGAATATTTCATCTTTAAAAAATTTTCAATGCCACCATGCCTTCCATGTGTGAAGAAAGTGAAATCACATATATTTTTTTGTAAAAATGGAGGCTGAGTTTACCAATGCAAATGCTAAGGGCAGGGTTGTCTGATAGGTGCAACTGTATTTTTAAGGTTTAACTACTTTAACGAAGTACATTTTTTTTTGCTAGAGTAGACTGCTGTTCATCCATCCAGTTTGTAACAGTACGTTTCTATGCTGTTTCTGTGCGCTTTCTTATTTATGCACTTTATTCTGTGCTATACACCTCTTCTCCTCCTGTGTAATTGTTTGTATCTGTCGGTTGAAACCGCTGTAATGTACAGCGCTGCACAATATGTTGATGTTATATAAATTATATATTATTATTAATAATAATAAAAATAATAATAATAGTTTTATCAAATTTAGGCAGACATGCTCAGGTGGTAGTCTTATTTCTTATTGATTAATGCACTTCATTTTTACCTAATATAAACAGCACTTCAATTTTTAAATATGTTTTAAACCAGACTCTAGGTAAAAAAGACACTATTACACCAAGTTTTGTTTTCAATAAAAATAGAAATTGTATTAGGGTGGCAATGACACCACATAACATTGTTATAACTTTTAACCCTTCCTGCTCCACTATGAATCTGTATCTTTCCCTTTTCTGCTCTGTGTGCAGTGAGTTTTGATTCAGTGGTTGCAGCACTGGTAATAAATTACTAATTCTGGTGGTAGAGATTGATGGTGAACTTCAGCAGCAGTTCTCTGTCTTAATTGTCTACCGGTAGACAATTATCTAAACATCTGGCCTACAACTACTGCAGCTGCCTCCATCTTAAACCTCCGTGAGATCTTGAGCATTGTGTTTTGAGATAGCTACAACCCCATTGTATGCCCTTACCAGTGCCTTCCATCTTAAAGAACCTCTCATGCATGGTGCCGGCTAAGGTAACTGTGTGCGGAGAACCTGTACATTTATAACACATTAGCTAAAAAAGGAAGAAAGGAAAATTTTCCCAACATAAACCATGTTTAGGTTTTCTATGTTGTTTGCTGTTTCACTATATTCAAATTACATCCAAAGATTCAGGTAAGGGTACATATGAATGAATGGGCAACCAATATGAACAATTTGGTGTAAACATAAGAAATCTGTTATTATTCCGAAGATACTATAGTTTAGTATTTCTGATAACATCAGAAACATTGGAAATAACATTAGTGTGCCAGCATTTGAAGATGTTAGGTGTTACAGCTATCAACAAATGAATAATAGGGATGATAGGATGGATGATAGGGGTTGTAATCATGGGATGTATGGAACAGCCAGTTGGGGAGAGGGGTTGACAGAAGGGTTAGCAAGTTCAGAAACCCCAAACTCCAGTAAGATCTAAGAGACAGACAATACCAGAACATGTGGGTTAGGTAACCAATTGGACCACTTCCAACATAGGGGTGAGTATCTAGAGATTTTGGACAGTTTATTGGGTGCAAGATGCAATCTACAAAACAATTTCTGTAAGTGAATGTATAGAAAACCAGAATTACTTTCTGAGAGATCTGGAATGTTTTTTTTTTTTATTTTATGTAGAAAATGACATACCCAGTTTATGTTCCCACTAATGCACGAATAAGTTTTGGTAAAGACTGTGTTGTCAATCAGTGCACCATAATAGTGAGATGTATCTTTAGGAATTCCAAAAGGGTTTTTTGTACCAGCTGGTATACCAAAAGGTGAAGAGGGAATTGGATTTTTGCTAAGGCAATGGGAAAAAACTTGCTGGGAGCAAGAGAACACTTGTACAGAAGGAAGGAAAATGGTTCAATTTCCTTTCCATCAAACAGTCGTTGAACAGTGAGTATTTCATATACTTTCCATGTTTGTAAGTTTGCTTCTGGAATATAGTTCATGCAGAAAAAACAACGTTCAACCATTCTCTTTCCATTTCACTTTTTTTTCTAATTACCTCCCGGCTCTAGCCAAGGAGTCATTTTTTCCATGTATTCTACTGAAAGTGATCCCTAGGCTCTTTGTGAGTCAGATACACCCCTGCTGTGTTGCTGATAGCTGTAGGTGTTAATAGCTGTAGGTCAGGAATAACAGGGGGCATCTCAGCATCAGATTGATGAAAAGAAGACAAAAAATATAGTTTTGCTGTACCCAGATATAATAAAAGTTTATGTAGTAAATCTATGTTCTTTCTACCCCTGTCTTTTTTATGTTAAGTCGCTGTGACTTTACTCATAGTTCACCTAAAACACTAACCACAGGTTTATGTTGTGTGTGTTCTAATGATTTACATATAAAATGCTTTAAAAAAGTGCTTTATAATTTTTATTGCCAAATATTAGGGACTAGAGAACCAAGGCTTTGGACTAAAGCAAAAATTATATCAGGATCACAGGATAAATGTAACTGGCAAATGGAGAATATATTGTTTCTTATTTAAAGGAGTAAAGAGCAACCAGGTCTTTAGCCACATCCATGCATATGCACAACCTACCCGAAGAGATAACTGAAGCCAATGTACCAGGGCTAAGTCTGGAAACTTACATATGTTTCCCAGGAAGCACTAATTTCCACAACTACAAATCGCAATACAGTGGTACCTTGGTATAAGTCCTTAATCCATTCCAGATCATTGGACTTATACCAAACAGGACTTATACCAAATTTTTCTCATAGGAAATAAAAGGAAAATGATTAATCCGTTCCCATGAAAAAAAAATCCTATTGTTATTGGCATAATTATACAAAGTTATACAAACTATTGACATACAAAATGTTTGTCTCAAAACAGGATTTATACCAAGTTGGACTTATTCCAAAGCGGAGTTATACTGAGGTACCACTGTATATCTTTTTTTTTTTGCAATTATATTTTTATTGAAAACATTTTTAACAGGATACAGAAAACAGAGAAAGGGAAAAAAAAAACATAAACATAAAAGGGGGCAGCAACACTATAAGAAAGTATCAAAACATGTTCCAGAGTCATACAAAAGGTATACAGTATAAATTAACTTCCACAGGGTAGCATACAAATCTCTGACGATATAAGAACCAGTATAAATTGAGACAGAAGGTAGAACACTATTAGGGAATAAAAAAACTATAATCATCTGCTACATAAATTCGCATAATAATGGTCCCATGTTTCCCAAACCAACTCAAATTTGGCCATCGTGTCTCTAATAATTGCCGTAAGATATTCCATAAGACGGATCTCATGAATCCGTGCATAGAGATTCTCCAAAGAGGGTGGAGACTTTGATTTCCATCTGGAGGCTATCAGTGTACGCGCTGCAACTATGATATGGGCTATCAGTTTACATGATATACTTGGTACGTGTAAAAGAGGTCTCCTCAGAAGATGATGCAGGGGATCTAAAGGCACCTGTATGTGAGTCACCTCTGAGATCAAATCATTAACTTGCGACCAATATGGCTGTATAAGTGGACAGAACCAGAATATATGTTCTAGCGTACCTTGGTGTGAGCTACATCTCCAACATGTAGGGTCAACATTAGAAAACAAACGATGGAGCACCATTGGTGTGTGATACCACCGGAGCACAATTTTGTACAGATTTTCTTTATATAAGGCATTGATGGAAATTTTATGGACCGCCTCCCAAATATCAAGCCAATCGTCTGAAGTCAAAGATTGGCCCAGAACTTCCTCCTATTTGAGTATATAAGCAAATTTAAAAGAACTACTCCGCATGCAAGCATGTAGGATACGATATATAGAGGAGATCGTTCCTTTGGTGAAAGGGCCTTCCAAACAAAGTCGCTCAAAAGAAGTCAGGGCCTGGAAGGTGGCTGAGGGTTGTAAAGATAAGACATAATGCCGTATCTGTAGGTAGGCATAAAATGAGGACCGGGGCAGTTCAAATCTGTCCCTCAGTTCAACAAAGGTAAGTAATCGCCATTCAACCGGGTGCAGGATGCAATTAATGTGAAATAAGCCTCTGTCCTTCCAGGGTCCGGCCATTGAGTGTGAGAGACTGTCTGGAATCTGAGGGTTGTATATTATGGAAGTCAATCTGGAGGGGGAAGATGCCAGGTCATATTTAGCCTTGCAAGCTCTCCACATATTCCTCGAGAAAATCATAGGCGCCGTCAAATCTCTGTCCCTCAACTCTACAGAGGAGCTCCACAATATAGCATTGGGATAAATGGGTGCTATCCATTCCCTCTCCAGTTCTGCACAAATACTAGGGGGACGTGAGGAGGTCCACAGCACAAGATGTCTTAGGTGGGCTGCTACACTGTATATCTTTTTCATGCTCTTATTGACAAAAAAAAGTGAGCCAGATTTTCTTCAGGAAAACAGAAACAAGCAGACAAGTGGGGATAAAAATGAGGATAAAGGAACAACAACAATTGCAAATATTGGGCAATGCTTGGAGAACAGGTAGTTACATTGTGCTAATATTGGCTACTAGTAATGAGTGGATCAGATTTCCGGCAATTTATGGTAATCTGGATTTTTACCTATGATCGCCAATATGCTTAGCCAGCAATTGGTAGGATGTTGGAACTTCGATGGAGGTTTAGCAAATGACCAGTTGGATTCTACTATAATAGGATGGTGCAGTAACATCCAGAATACATGCCAAGCCATAATAGTGGCTATACCACATGAAACAAACACTTAACTACTAAATCAGTGAAAAATACGACCTACGAGTGGATTGCAGGTTAAATGTTTATGGTTATTGGGCTCACTCATTATTGTTGTTTAAAGGGCATGAAAATTAAAGACAAACAGAAGAGAATTCTGTTGCTTGCCTCTGCACTTAATTTGATGTAATACAGTATGTCACATAGCTTTGCAAAGGCTTCAGCAAGCATCTGTCCATATTAAATCATTGTTTCCAGGCCACTTTTGTACACAGTTTTCCTATGAGTACAGCTATTTGTATAGAATGCCACAATTCAGCATGGATACATTTTTTTAGAGAATAAGTATTCATTGTCAAGCATTTCAGGAGATAAAGATTAGTCGAGTTTTGTGAAACCCCAGACAAGCCCATGATGCAAACAAGAGATCTCTTGCATCTGATTTCTAAAAATATTTCAAAATTTGTTTTCTGACAAGGGAGACTAATTTATCATGAATAGTGCATAAAGTTGCACTTTTTTCTCCCAAAGGAAAAGAAATAAGAATAAAAGCATGTATTTCATTTTATGGTGGTTTGTCAAGTAACCAATTGCCCATGAATAATGATTTCCCTAACCACTCCATGTTAAATAGTAAAATGGGCGCAAAGTACCTCAGTACATTAATTGCATATTGAAAATTACCACCTTAGTATTAATTTAACAGTACATTTGACATTTATGAAGGAATAATTTAAAAGGATAATTACTTCACTTGTCTCCACTTCATTTGTTCTCTTAACCCACCCTTAAGTTAAAATCCAGTGTATTCTGATTAGGAGGCTCTCATTTTGTCATAGGAATGAGTGATGATTTAGTGATAGAGAATGTGATGGTTCTAGTTCATTCTAGGGGGGATTAAAAAAAGAGAAGAGATATGATGACAGTAGTAAACATGTTGTTTAGGAAAGTCAGTAATGTTTGGAACCTGCTGAGAGACAGCATTGATCTGTCTGGTTCTATATTTTGTATCTCCATCTATTTCCAGCTGCTCTTTCCAATACACTGTCCAAGATCTTATTTCATAGTACGACAACTAACATTAGGGTTAATTGTGACCATTCTTCATACTGTCTGATAGGTAGGAGTGCATGATACGTCTACAACTATATGATGGTGTTTTACAAAATCTGGCTTGTTTCAAGATGCAAAAAGGTCAAAAGCCATGGATAACATTTAATTAGTTAAAGCAACCAATCAGGAATATTCTCTTGATATAATCCTTGCATACAGAAATGCAAATACATTTATTGCTTTGGGCTACCATACTTTTAACGCAAGTACACTCATCATTATGTTTTTTAAGTGAACCAGTGCTTTGCCCATACAACTGTTTATGCCCCTTTTCTCTTTGCTCCCCTCCAGCTTCAGTCTCCTGGGGAAATTATGTGATATAACTGGTGATATAGCTGAAGGAGCATGTGACCCACTTGTATTCTTGCCTAAATGTCCTGGTGAAAAGGTTCTCCTTGTTCGTCACTCACCTTACCAGGTTCTTCCGGGAAGAATTCTGGATGTGAGTGCAAGAAATGTATTTTTAATGACATGCAACAACGCAGTTTCTGGTATGAATCAAGCAGATTCTGTACTCCTCCTTGTATGCAGGAGACTTATGGTTGCCGAGGAAATTTTCACACAGCCACTTGAATGCATCCCAAACTTCTAGCTCAGCTGCTGAGAAAGATTGTTTGAAAACATCATCCTGCAAAACAGACTTTATCTGTGGCCCTATAAATATCCCTTCCTTCATTTTTTTCAGTGCTTATGTTTGGAAACTTCTCAACAAGGTACTGAAAACCCTAGGAGTTTGATTTACCCATGGCCTTTACAAGGTTCTTCATCAAGCCTATCTTAATATGGAGAGGTGGCAGAAATATTTTATGCGGATCAACCAGAGGCAGAAACTTGATACTGCTTGTTGTGGGCTTATAGGTTTCTTATGGTAGCCAATCACGCTTTACATAAAGGTCTCCCGTAGATTGGCTGCCCCACAGCCATAAGAAACAGCAATATTTTATGAATCCTCCTTGCATTCCCATCACCAAGCCAATGACCTTTAGATACCCACAGATGTTCCACTGGTGTGTTTTATACGGGATTGCTTCAAGTAGTAACTTCATGTTGTCATAGGACTCATTTAGGTTAAAGGAATGGGCAATCGGTAAACTTGGTTTGGAATTATCATCATGCAGTAAGACTGCTTTCAAGCTTCTTTTAGAGGAATTAATGAAGATACGCCATACTCTTGTGTTTGTCACATACTCTTGTGACAAACTCTTAAAGCGTGCATTTATATCATGACAATAGCACAGTGAGCCTTCACTAGTGAAGAACATTGTCAAGTTATGATTTTGTTTTCTGTAGTGAGTTACAGTTACACCCTTTGCAAGCAAGTGCTTCTGTTTAAGCCTTAAAGCAAGACATTCTGCTTTGTCTTTGGGGAGATTTAGATCACGAACCAGATCATTCAGCTATGCTTGTGTAAAGGTCTCTGGTTCTGAATCTTCATCGGCCAAGTAGTCAGGATCAGATGATTCGGGGTTGTAACTGGCTGCAACTCCAGCAGATTCCTCATCACCTTCTACAGAAGCAAGTCCATCATGTGGCGGTACTGGACCTGGCAATGAATCATCATGGGGAACAGGCCTAATTGCAGAATTGAGGCGGGGATATACAATTTTGTGCTTAGTTTTACCCGAGAATACACTTTCTCATGGTTCTCTCCACACCATCGGCTTTAGGCCGATTTAGCCAGTCACACAGTCTGTTGGAACAACTGGTACAGATGACATGTGCCCAAGATTTATCCTGGTCATCAAGTGGACAGCCGAAATAAAATTTGTATATCTTTTTAAGTTCTGTGGTAATTTGGGGATGTTGTGCTTTTGTCGTGAATGAACCACACATGTAACAGATACTGTCTGGGTCATTGAGGCAATTTCTAGGCATGAAGACAAATGAAATCAATCGCAGTTAACTGCCCTAAATGTTGTAATATGTTAAGGCTATTTATAACGAATTTCACACAATTTATAATTAGCTGCATCACAAAAACTAGACATGCTAAAGAAAAACTGGAAACAGATTTGAATTTCGCATAAAAAAATACTAAAGCCCACATAAAATTATATCTGATGAAAATGACATGTTGACCTGTGCAATTGATCCAGCAGTTGGACTAATATATAATACTGTATGCTCACTAACATACCAAACCAAAGTTTGAACTTTTTGCTTTATATTCCAGGGCTGAGTTTATTTATAATAATAACAGTGACTAAAGGCCAAGTTTATATGACTTTCATTATTGCATCACCATGTTAGTTAATTAGTGTCAGAGATATTTATTCCTGTATGTTTTTCTTACTTTATTTCTTGTATTTTATATATTATGTGCGTATGTTTCTTTTTTCTTTTTCTTTTTTATACTTATGTAGCAGTGTAAAAATGTTAATGAATATTTAGTACAATATGTGACACAATGGGCAGTGCCAAATTTATATTAATGCTTGATAAGATAGCATTTTATTTTTGTTAATAAACAATACAGCAAATCTTTTGCTTACAATAGTAAAACAGCTTTAAATTTAGAATGAACATTTGCTTGCACCAATTAAACTTCACAGGAGAGACCCAGGTGTGGAGCTGAATCAGCATTAAACAAATGCCCCCTCCTTTTACTGTAGATAAGATTAATATACACCAACAAGCCAAGGTATTATTTAAAGCTTGTAACCATAAGATTTTCTTTACTAAATATTTTTTTTCTAAATTATTTGTCAAAATAAGAAATTGTGTGATAATTTACCACTAATATAATTAGATTTATATTCAGATACTCACCAATAATTGAAACTGGTTTGTTTATGTCTTTTGCATAATGATATAGGTGTGCCTGACCTATGGTGGCATGTGTCATATTAGTCATTAGTGATGAAAGCGGCTTTCATGGAAATGTTTCTGTACATCAAGCCTCAGCAAGTTGTATGAATTCCCTAAAGAAATCTGTATATGTAAACAAAATCTAACCACTAATAGCATATCATAATTGTGTGTTTAGATATTAAACTTGCTGTTTTAAAGACATCAATAGATGCTTGTAACATAAATTACACTGTATTAAAAGTAAGCATTAGCACTTTACAGGAGCTTTGCATAATGCACTTGGAAAAACATTACGGTATTCCTAATAGAATATCAGCAGATGTGGATGGAAAACTGAACAAGAAGACAAGAAGTTGTTGTGCATTGTTGAAACATTGATGTGTTGTTGTGCATTGATGGTTTAATATAACAGATTATTATTATTATTATTATTATTATTAACAATAATAATAAACAGCAAAAAAATAGTGCCAACATATTACACAGCGCTGTACATTAAATAGGGGTTGCAAATGACAGACAAATACAGACAGTGACACAGGAGCTTACAATCTAGCAGTGGGATCAAACTTTTTTCTTGTATTTTTTCCAGAATTTGTAAGACTTGTAGGAAGTCTTGAAAATATTTATATGAGTCCACTAGTGTTTGCAAAAGGGGTTAATTATCACAGCGGGTTAAGGATTTCAGTAACCATAGTCACTATGCTGTGATATCAAAGTGGCTTATGGTAGCCAGACTGAATGCTTTACAATAAAGCTGTTTTTTTATTCTTTTAAATTTATGTCAGTGGGTGTTGTTTTTAATAGTTTCTTGGTCAGAAAATTGGCAATGGCTTCAAAAGAACAACACATATGACAGTTTAGAGTCTGCAGTTGACCTGCTTTGAGTTGGGTTTCTTTGGACACAGCATGTCCTACTGGGGTGTGTTTTAATATTGAACAAAGCAGGTCCTATGCTGCCTTTTAGTGTTAAATGCTTTGTTTTCCATTCAAATACATGCAGCAGAGATTGAATGGAAACTGCTGCTTTGGACAAATAAAGCTCTTGGTCTCTTATTGAGTTTTTAATTTGTTCTACAGGCAAGTGAGAAAAGAGATATAATTAAAGTATATATAAACCTAATCACTATAATCTCTGTTTTGAAAATGCAAAATCCCCCATAAAAAATCAAAGCAAAAAATAAATAAATAAATAAAGATTACAACAAAGAATTAAATTATACCTACTCACATCTTGGCTTTTGGGTGCATCTTGAAGACAAGTGTGACATTACTGGTGTTTCTCAAAGGATCCTAAAATTTAAGAGAAGTTTCACCAGCACTGTAGAGGAATGACTTGCTGCAAGATTTGAGTTCCTTAGCCTCCTCTGGATACCTACAGAATATCTAGTGGCATCACCTTTATCTAGGCAAGCTGGACAAATGCTGAGATTGTAAGTTACTGCATATACTCAATATATACACAAAGTTATCAGAATATAAACTGAAGTACCTAGCTATTTCTAATGAACATTAGAGGAACAGTATTTTAACTCAAGTATAAACCTAGGGAGCAAAATGTGGCCACCACTGCTAACATTATCAATATAAATGCCAATCAAATGAATGTGATTAAATACATGAATTGTGTTTTTCTTAAAAACTTTATTCAAAAGAAAAAAAACTGGCACAGCCTGTATATCTTTTTTGCCCTTTTTTTCAGATCACTTTATTTTGTAATTTTAAGCCTGTAATCACCTAGTCCTAAATGCGATGGGAGAGTAGGTCCAGAGACACAACCCATCCACCGTCCTTAGCCTGCGATCCATACGGAAGATATGGTCTGAGGATCTGGCTGGTGCGCCCCCCCAAGCAAGGTCCTTCTTCTGACCCCACTGGGGGGTGCACCGGTCAGAGCTGCGGACCACTACTGGTCTCCGTGCTCTTGCGGCCCAGTTGTCAGATGGCCGTGGCCCACTAGTGGACTGGGAGTTGGGGATCCCAAATTTAGAAATCTATTGTCTGCATATTACCAATATGTTAGCTTTACAAACAGAAAACAAAGGAAACTATGCTTGAATAGTAATAACTACGTTTATTGTAATGTGTTTATTACTGTTTTATTCAGTCATTGTTGCTTGTGTATTTATGACAATTTATTGACTATTTGGTAGTAATTATCATCTTGTAGCTCAGTTTGGAAATGGTTTTCCTATTTAGGACCCATGGTTAAAATAAGAACCCCTGCTCAAGAGAGATTCCTATTTTATGATGTCCTTGTAAGTTTGACCTACCTTAGGTCCATAAATGATATGTATGAAAATGCAGTTGCAACCATTGTATGCATGTATTGTTTGAGGAAAATTAATACTGAACTAGAAATAAATTATGCAAATAACATTTCTGATGTTCCTGTGCCTGAAACACCACAATTAAATATTCACCTCCATGAGTATGTTTTTTTATTATTTATAGATTTAAGAGTTTATGGACTGAACACCGTAAGCTAACTGTCATCAGCAGTTTCAGAGGTAAACACATGGCAAGATGCAAAGACAGTGAAGTTGGGCTCCTCTTGTGTATTACGAGAACCGGATGTCAGAAATAGGCCATATGGTTTGCAAGAGACAGTGGCCAACTAAAGTCTGCTTGAACCACATTTACCTGAAAGAGAGCAGATGGTTTGATCAAACAAAGAAAACAGCAGAAGCAAAGCAGTAACTGATTATGAATTATGAAGTTTAAAGCATATATAGGATTACATAATTATAGGAAAATTGATCTTTTTGTTCTGATGTTTTTATTAAATAACATTTTCTCTTTTATGTTTTTTTATATATATTTGTGTATAGTGTACTGTGCCTAGTTAAAACGCCACAGTTTATCTTATTAAAACAAAGCATAAAAAGAAGTAAATGTAATTTCTGTTCCATGCAGATTACAGAGGCCAGTTAAAGCCCTTTAGTAAAAATAAAGATACATATTGAAATGTACTTTTGTTGTAGGTTATATTGTTTTTTTGTGTGCTAAAATTAATTTTAGTAAAAATACTATATGTGCTAATTGCACAATGTAGAACAGTTAAAAAAAAGTTTTCATGTTTTAGATTTTTAAACTGAGGATGCCCCCTCCCATTTAAAGGGTCCCTACAAATAATTATTAAAATACACATTCGATTTAAAATAAGGTTTATTGGCAGCACCTAGTGAATTCTAATGCTTTTCTTGAAGTATACTTTCCTAAATGCACTAGCAATTGCTACATGCAAATTTTAAAAAAAAGATGAAATTATATACATCAACTAAATCTATCTACATAATTTTCTAAGCTGTCTCAAAGCAAAACCTAATAAATACCTATAAATTACTTAAAGCACATAGTAATTTAACACTTTCAGTATAGAGTTTTTGGCAGTTATCACAAAAAGTCCTTGTTCCAGCTTGCATAAATGTCATTGCAAGAATTACTTATTTTTGGTACCTTTTTCCAAAAAAGGCCAGTGTTGTGACATTTGAAAGTGCTCTAGAAACTTTGATACCACAAGAGAACATGAATAAACCAATGAAGCCTCTTGTGCTATTTACACATGTATATATTTTATAGCTTGATCAGCACCAAGTCAGAAGCTAAATAGACAGGTAAGATAGGACAGGGTACATTATATAATATATCAACCAAGACACAGGACTAAAACTACAAGTACAAAAAGACAGGCCATATTGGACACATAGCATAGCACAACAGTATAATAAATGTCATTTTCAAGCTCAGACCTGTCAGTGACTGTGCCTGGTCTGTAGGCATAATTGCTAATGGTTGCTAATCGGAAGAGGAAAAATAAGAAATAACTTATAAAAAAATATCTTTTGAAAACCAAGTTATGCAGATTGAAAAGAAGACCGACTTTCCTTTCCTGATATCTGCAGTCTTCGGGTCAACTAGATTTAGTAAAATCTCCGACAATAAACCAGTTTGGTCATTTCTAATGTTTGTGAAAGCAATTCAACAAATAATGTAGAAATCTTTCTATTATATTTACCAAACAAATACATGACACCTTTGTAATGTTCTAGCACTGAGATTCATATTCTGAGCAAATCACATTATCTATGAGGAGAATGTGTGTCTCACAGAAACATGCATTGACTGCATTATCACAGTCACTCATTTCTACACCACTTCAAATATTCTGAGCCATAACTGCTTTTACTCATGGGGTCTAGAAACAAATCTGTACATGTAACTGAGCTGTAGAGGCTCAGCTGTGGCGCTGACAAAACAAGATTGCTTAAGTAATGTTAAGTAAAAGTAATATTACTCCTAATAGGATTTACATGCATCTAAAATGTGAGACAATGGTTAAGGAGAAACTTTTTTTTTTTTTTTTAATATTTTTATTATTATCATTAAAGATTGTATAAGGGATAATATACAACCCCCCAACCTTGCTGTAAGTGATACTATTGAACATAGGGTAAAAGGCTTAATTATACTTATAAAGGGATGGAACTCTTTATTGTTATATATTGAAATAAAAATAATTCTAAAAACATGCATGGAACTCAATGAATTTTCAATAATGATTTTGCAATAATCCCTTCCTCTTCCCAGTATATGCTAACTCCTTGTACTCTCCTCTGTGGCTCTGTATGTCACTAGTGGTGATCAGATAGTTCTGATTGGAGTTGATTTTATCTGACATTTGAGCTTTTTTGATTTGCAGGAGTTTAGAATTTTAGCAATTAAAGTTCAAATTTGGAAATCCCACACACAGGAAAGTGCCCAGACCAGGGATAATCCAGGAAAAGTCTGCCACAAAGGTACACCTGTCTCCATCTTTTCCACAGGGCTGCGGCTGATGTAAGAAATAACATCATTTCAACACTATCTAATAAATGATTACAACAGATTATATCACAATTATAACACTGTCATAATTCTAATATAGTTCTAGGAATTAAAAATACACTTATATACTAATACTTTATTATAATATATTGGTGACATATATACAGTATTAGGTCACAACTCTAATATGTTAGTGTAATAATAGATAGTCCTCAATAATACAATAATCAAATAATCACAAACTGTGACTGTTAAGCAAGTGAAATCACAGAAATTAGTTCTAGTTATACACAGACAATTGTTGCATAAAAATTGCCTGTTTTTTCATATTGCTACTCACAAAATTAGGTAATTAATAATTAGGTAATTGGGAAAAAGAATAGGGAAAGTATGTAAGGGGGAGATTTTGAGTCTCCTCAATCTAGCAAACTGTAAACCTTTTGTGGGTCATCACCAAATAATGCACCACACCACCATGTATGTTGCTAGGTCTCCTCAGCTTAAATTCAGATGCCCACTTTTTAACATTGTTGTACGCAAGGACACACTTCCCTAATGTTGCCACTGTATCCTCATAAATATCCTTTTGTGACTGCATAACTGTTTTCCATTTCAGATAAAACTCACACCTGGTCCACTTTCAGCATCTGTAGTTAAAAAAATGATCACTAATTGATAAAGGATGTAGGACTAAATGCGGTTTTCATGAGGTTGTATAATTTTGTTTTCCTGGTCAGGCCACAAACCGATGGGACATTTCCCGTAAAATGTATTAGCTTTATAAAATAGGAGAATGTACACTTCTGGTTTGCACAGTCTCCACTCGCTATATAACTTTAAGTTTGAAAAGCTGTATTATAAGAGCTAGGTAAGTATTGGACATATGTTGTCAGCAATCTCCCTTGAATAGGTGACAGTGGAGCTCTAGCACAAATTTGTTGATAGCCGTGACCTTCTAGTCTCCAGTGCCAGTGCTGGAATTGCAAATGGACAGGCTGGTATATTCACTTACAATGTTGCTTCATGTGGAATAAGTTAACATAAAAACCCTGGCACTGAGTCATAGGGAGATAAAGGGAGGAATAGAAGCATCAGTGTTGCTACATGAAAGAGTGAAAATTGGCAAATCTCTTTCACTTCATTCCAGTACCATCACTATACACCATACACTACATGATTGGTTTTCCTAACTATAATAGTCATGTATTAAATTTTTTAACAAAGGCATTTTCAGAGTTAAAAGAAGGTTATTTGACAGTACTTACCACTTAAAAAAATATTGCAAAGCTTTTCTTAGAAAGAAAAAGTTGGAGAACAATGATCTGGAATATTACAGGTTTTATCGCTTGATTGTAATAGGATTTTCTATAGAAAGGTTTGTTTTCCCACTTTAGTGTCTCATCTCTTTGTTGAATGATGCAAAATTAGGATGCAGAAAGTAATGACTATTTTTTACATACAATAAAAACCTTCTAAAAAGATAAGAGCAATTCATGCTTTTTCAGATTCAACTGCACGCTTTGGTTTACATTTGTATATAGAGAGAACACTAACTAAACAATCAGTATATATTGACAGCTGCCTTAGATGTCTTCATTTTCCTGTGATTTTATTCAGCATTCAGTGATCAGTTTTGTGTAACTCGATCCCAGTGAAAGTATATAATAAAATTGAAGCTATGTGGTTTGTGGTGCGTGGTTATTTTTCATGCCTCCCCTCAACTACTATGAATTTTTAATTTCCCAGTTGGAGTTCAAATATGCATTACCTTCTCTAGAGCTCGAAATAATCAGATGTTTTGGATTGCTTGTGTGACCTACACCTCTTCTTTTCTCAGGAAGATTGTAGGTGGGATCATAAAACACAATTTAGCTGCCATTTAAGAGTTCATATCAAAGCATATGTTTTATTATATCTAATCTTTAAGTGCTTTTTGAACAGAAGGGATATGTAATTATGGAAGGAAAAAAATGCTTCTCTTGCATAATTCTAAACGGAGCTTTTGGTCAATAGGAAATGATTGCCCTATGGAAACAAATATAGCAACATACAAGTGGGATTATTAATTTGCAGACATGCTGCTAGACCTGGCGCATGTATCGTGCTTCAGATGATCATTCAAATCATATATGGCTGTTCAGAAACAAGTTTCCAAAATGAACCATCAACTTTTGTCAATCTACAAACAATGGAGCAATGGAAATCTATAATCTAGTACAGGATTGTTTTGTTATAAACAATGGTTAAATAAATAAAGATAAAAAGATTTATTCTCACATTTTATTGGGTTAAATGGGGTTAGGCAAACCAAAAGAATTTTTACTACAGTGAGTACCTTTTACTGTGGTGTATGATATTAAAATATACAAAGTTGTCACATTATTTAAAAGCAAATGTAAGGAACCATTTTCAGGATACCTGGGATGCTCCACCCATAGCTATGGAGTAAGGGATGCTTTGGACCTGATTTATTAAAGCTTTCCAGGGCTGGAGAAGAAACACTTTCATCAGTGAAACTGAGTGATCCAGCAAACCTTGAAGAGTTTATTTTTTTATTTGTTAGCAAATGTTTTCAATCCTGGACCAGATTCATCCGAGGTTTTCTGGATCACCCAGGTTCAATAATGAAAGTGTTTTTTCTTCAGTCTTAGAGAGCTTTACCTTTGCTGAGATAACATGTGCAGTTATATCTCCCCAATGCAGTGACATTCATTTTTATTGGCATCCCAAAGCACTGAGACACCTGTGATGTACTACCCTGCAACATAATGCAATCATTGGTAGTGCATGTTTTTTGTTATGTCAGTGTGTATTGGCAATTTATTTATTTTCAATGGACAGCTGTAATCCAGCATATGTTAATGCACAATGTAACACACGTTAACTTGCATAAGTGTACCACAAAGATAGGCCAATAGATTAAAGAACTGCAGTAATCTTTTTTTTTGTTGTCGATTTTTTTAATAACCTTCGTAAAATTGTTTAAAGTGAATCAGAAAATGCAACATTTTGGTTGTTCACATTTTTTCATTATATTCTCATCTTTTAGCTATCTGTTTCTGATTATCATGTTTCCCGCGGGTTAGTTTCCTAGCAAGCTGTCTAAGTGTATTATCAGCTTTTTGGTGCGATTTGCTAGGGATTACATTTGTTTATTACTGTGTATAGTAAGTATCACAGAAAAATATACCTTTAAAGAGCATGAAACTCTGTGGATGTTGGTCAGACATTCACTCATTGCTGTTTTCGGTTGGTCATTTTAGATTAATGTACCTGAGACAAAGCGTTGCAAAAGAAGGACTGTACATGAGTGTATTGATGCCATTATTCTTGCAGTTTTGTTAATAAGTGAATCTATGACCTGTGATAGTGTGAAAATCAACAAGCAGCTTTACTATACTTTGTTTAATATTATATGTGAAGAGAAAACTTGTGATAGGGGGTGACAAGCTTCTTATTTCTGTACAAACCTCAACAGCTGGTATTGCTGGGGCTCTGGAGATTGATGCTTGTGTGCATATTTTGATTAACTAGATTAGATTACCCACGGAAATGTCAGTAATGATGTGAATTATATGTATATACAGAGTACAGTTACGTTTCTATAAAGTGACTCTGTCCCCAGACCAGTATTTTCAACAACAATCTTCCTGTGAGTATATAAATATACAATATGTGAATTTTATGTATTTTATGCATTTACTTTCAAAAGCCTTTAGACTGCTCTTGGGTGCTCTCATCCTAGATATTATATCAGCAGTCCTGAGCTTTCACTTAACTGACATTCTACAGTATATCCCAATACACCTGTCCTGACAGCCACACAACAGGAAAAATATAAGAAATACCATAACTTCTCTGTAGGTTTCTCACCAAGTCAGCACAGATAGGTTTGGGTCCATCCCCTAAGACCCCAAAACAGCCTTCTTGAGTAGTTTTAAAGCAACCCCCCCCCCCAAACACTAATGTTTTGGTAATATTTAAACTAAAAAAACAAATGAAAGAAAGAGAAGAAATTGTGTTCACATGAAGATACACATACAAAGGAAATTTGTTCCCAATTTTCATTTTTTATTTGACTTTTTGTATTAGCACAGCTAGAAACTGTGTAGCAATAAAAATATGTATGCGTACTGAAAAAATAGGAACAGTTATTCAACAAGGGTAAACACTGAGGACAAAAACTTAGCAGTTCCTCTGGATCAATTTAAAAAAAGGTTAAAAAATACACAGAACGGAAACCTCTGGAACCAAGGCCTGAAACTTAAAGCTTAAATAATTTTCATGTACTAGTCCCCCCCCAGGGAGATAGCATAGAGGTTCATAATGTGAAAGCTTTAAGGACTCCCCCTTGACAATGTATTTTTTTTTTTGGGAAAATGTATTTCTAGATTGATAATCCCCTGAAGAAATCAGAATCTAAGACATGGTGGGTCAATCCATTATCTATTCTTACCATTGCAAGAAATGTCTTCCATATTTTTGAAGTCAAATTCACTAAAAGCTTGTTTCCTTGCTTGGAACATTTTATTGATAACCACATCTGGCCCATTTATTTCAATTTCTGCCACTCAACCGCCATGGTTTTGTTTCGCTAGCTTTATTTTCTCAATTTTGTGATAATAAAAGGGACATGATGTAGCATGATTTAGTCATGGCTGGCCTGCAAGATCCACGATGTTGTGCCTAGAGGCCATGAGGTCTACAAATGGAACACTGAATGAGCAATGAGCCTGCATTATGTACACGTAATGTAGCACACATCAACACGTCTGTCCTGGAGATATCCATTGGGTTGTCATTCAAAATGAAAGGCACTGCAATAAACCACATAGTGGATTTTGTAATACTATACACTGTGGTAACACAGCATATAGCAAGTCTTGAGTTTTTTTTTTAAATCATACATTTCCTACTTACTGTTCTGCATACCCTTAATCTGCTTAGGAATTTTGAAAATGATGTGTTTGTATGAATTAAAAATACTTTTAGTTTATTTTTATATTAGACATTATTTTTATACAAAATTGAACAACTATCATGGGACAAAAGAAAATCAGTAGTTCCAACTTTTAATGCTGCAGGTTCTGTTCTTTCTGTAAATGTAAAGTTTTACAAGCTGTCAAAGTGGTAGGTGAAAAATAGTAAAAACATTTAGAAAAAATGGTGAAAGATAAGAAAAATGGTCTGGCCATCAGAGATGAAAAATAAAGGGCCCAGAAAAAATATATTTAATATACTTGTATGTATTCCATCTGGTCATGTTTTTATTCAGTGCTGAAAATCATCAGAAAAGGCCAAAAACATGGCCAAGGCTGCTAAATATTTTGCGCATTTAACACATTTTGAAAAAAAGCCTGACTGTCAAAAATGCAAATTTAGGAATAAGATGACCGTTAATAACTACTAAGGTATAATTGTTGGAAAAATCTACTAAAGTTCAGCCTATAAACCTGCAAGATTGATCATATTCTCTTTCTAGAAAAATGATGCTTGTTTAGTTGTGCATGGCTGCAGTTACCGCCATTCCCAGTGAGATGCCGCTGATTGATGGACAACGAAGCAAGTGAAGATCATTTGGATCATATTTTTCTGTCTAAAAGATTGATTAAAACAATACAGAAAAAAAATATTTTTAACAAATGTATAATCTCATCAATTAAAGTAAACCTTGTGAATGAATCTAACATACGAAATAAACTCTTTAATTTCTCATCTTGAACAATTATCTTATAATACTTTTTTGAATTGATTTGTGAGCCTACACATGTTCCATTCATTTAATGAAGTCAGTCTTCCTATGATGATAAATATGTAAATAAAAGTGTAGGTTTTTACTGAGAAAATAGATTTTATAAACAGTTGTCTGAATATGTGACATACAGATATACAAATCTGGATTTGCAAAAATTCTATAGATCATTTTCAATAGATAGATAAATCGATAGATAGATAGATAGATAGATAGATAGATAGATAGATAGATAGATAGATAGATAGATAGATAAATAGATACCTATATTTCCTTAAATATATAGTTTTAATAATTTTTAGTAATTTTTTTTTTTTACCATGCAATGTGTTTGAAAAGTGAAAGGGTTAATGCACCTTTCAGTTTCACTTAAGAATTGTTGCTTTTATAGGGAATGTTACCACTTTAAATAAACTGTTGGCAAGCTTAGTTACAGATTTCCGGCAAGCTTTAGCACTGTGTGAGACTTGTTGAAAGCTCGATAAAGCCTGCTATCATGTTCAACACTGACACAATGAAACTGAAGTGTTTTTTAAAATAAATCTATGAAGACTGAAATATGGAACTGCTGCTGGCAAACTTAAAGGTGTAAGTTCATCCATTTCCTGACATCATCAACTTGAGAGTCATTGGACCTGATTTTTAAAGCTGCGTTTTAAAGCTGATTTTTAAAGGCTGGAGAGGATACACTTTCATTAGTGAACCTGGGTGATCCAGTAAACCTGGAATAGATTTTTAAAATGTAATTTGCTGTTTGTTAGCAAATGTTTCCAATCGTGGACCAGATTCATTCCAGGTTTGCTAGGTCACTCATCTTTACTGATAAAAATGTATCCTCTCTAGCCTTGGAGAGCGTTAATAAATCAGGCCCATTGCCTTGGAACAAATAGTCTAAACACTGCATAACAATAATATAAAACTACAGTGCTTAAACTAGAGATACAGTATAATAAATAGACTGGAGCCTTGCAAAGCGTAGTGAGTGTAGGAGGCGTAGTGACTGGACACAAGGCACAAATAATTGCATTTTGAATGACTTTTCTTATAGTAATTATACATAGCCCATTGTGAAGCATTAGGCCAAAGCTATCAGTACACCAAGATCAGTAAGTTTCTCCCTGGCAGGGACAGTTGATTTAGGCACACTCTACTGAACATCCCTAATTGCACTGGTGCTTGAAGATCAAAGAACACCAAGGCGATAGGATATGTTGCTGATTTCTCTATCAGTTTTCTTATAGCCATGTGGTTGAATGGAAGTAGGTGCAGACTTTACCTTCCTTGGTAAAAAAAAAATCGAGATTTTCTCTCTATAGCATGGCAAAATTAATGCTCTAGAAGCTGACTGCCATCCATCTGCAACCCCCAGCTCCCAGAATCATTAATGGACTTCAATAGGCCACAATACACTCTTCTTAAATAAATTGTTTAATTTAAGCCCCGATAACCACACATTCTTTTTGGCAGATGGTCCCTGACAATTAGAAATATTCAGAAAGCAGCAAGGGCCATGAAAATGTCAGACAGACACAAATATCCATCAAAAGCATGCCTGATTTTTCTGTAAATTTGAATATTGGAAGGCAATAGGAGATAACTATATAAGCATTCTTTGCATGGAATAACATTTTAGGTCCATAGCCCCCTCCCCCATTACTTTCTATATTGGGAATATACTAAAGAGCATTGGGTAGTCTTATATGTTTGAATAAAGGAAGAATATCTGTTGGATTGTTTGGAAAAATCAGCAATAAAAAGTGTGTGTTTGAGTATACTCAACTGTGATTGGTGAGTTCCCCTTCTAGGTCCAATTGACATGTTGATTCCCTGCTATGTCCAAAGTAATGGTGCACCTAGGTCAATAGAAATGAAGGAGACAAAGGCAACCAAAGTCTCTGTCTATCAAACTGGCTAGGGATAGACAGTCAATTAGCTTTAATAGATTGGGCCAAAGTTAAAACACTCATCAATCTCATCCAGATTTTCCCAGAAAGGAAGTAAGGGAAAACCTGCAAAAAGTAAATGCATGAAAAAAAAGAAAACCTCTACCATCTTAAAGCATCCCCCAAACATGTTATTTGAAGGATTTGTAAATTTCAATGTTGCCCCTTAAAAACCCTTTACCTTTTTTTGCATTGGTATTTGCCACCCATGGCAGTGCCTGGCCAACCAGAATTTTTTTTATAACAGTTTACCTTTGTTTTCTTATAAACAGGAATATCTTCAAAGTACAGTTACTCTCCCAGTGGAGCTCACTGGTGAACTTGAACCAGTTCTCCCATCACTGAACAGGAGGGTAACAGTGCTACTGTACATTTTAATTCACTGGTCATATAACTTGGCCTAATTTTGATCAATCAAAACTTCACCCTAAATAATGTTTGCTTTTAAATTGGAGAATTGCCTATGTTTGTAAATGAACATAGAAATTGATATACTTGGTATAAATAAACAGATGGAGTACATTTCAGTAAGTGGCTTTAGGTTCGGTAACTGTATGTGCATTTATGAGCTTGTGTGTTAATGGACAGCTAATCATAGACTGTGGGCTAGAGCCTTTTAATGGATACATAGCCATAATCACATTACAATGTCCACAATAACCATTGGTTTATGTACAGCAATAGAAACACTGAATTAGTAACAATCAACAATGACTGTATAATATACAGGGGTAATGCAGATTTGCATCACACGTTAATAAAACCCTTCCCAGTGACTAAACACCCTTAGATGAAGGTGCTTAATAGACCCTTATATGTACCTTTTTAGTATTTTTAGAAAATATGTGGTATTTCGATATGGTATTTTCTATATTAAAAGTTGATTAGGAATATTTTTTATAAGAATGTACAGATGTATAGAGTAAAAATACAGAAAAAAATACCAAATATATCAGGGAATAGAGAAGGTAAGTGTCTCAAACATTAGTACATAAGAGATAAATACAAAGTAATAGCCATATCAAAGAGTAACATCAATACAAGTGTAGCATACATAAAATAAACTAAACAAAATAAACACCAATAAAAAAGAAGGAAAAGCAGGCCATATCCATTATACAAAGTGCATCTCAAATAAAGAGAAAAGAGAAAAAAGGGAGTAAAAAAAAAGACAGGTAAATAGGAGAGAGGAAAGAAGAGAAGTATCTACCTGGGAGTTTGCAGCAAAACCCCAGTTATTCTTAACACTAAAATTCAAAATTAAAATTCAAGAAGTGACCTATCTTTTCTTACAAATCACCTCTTCGATCATCAACCTAAATTGTACTGAAACCCAAAACAAACATGTAATATATTGTAGTTTCCTGGTCCTGAGATGTGGTGGCTGCAACTGTTAACCTTTCTTCAGGATAAACGCATGTTCAGTAAGAACAGAAAATGTTGATGTTAGCAAAATTACAGTTTTCATTTCATATCCTGTGAGGTAAAAAAAAAACAAGACAACCTCACACAGATGTCCGATGGATGGTGGATGACTGTCACTGGAAAATCTTCTGTGATCATTCCCATTGATAGATTATTAAACGATTGCTGTACACATTGATTCCCTTTTTGACATTAAAAATGGTTGACATGACTCAAGCTATTACAGAAATAAAACTGCAATGCTCAAAATACTTAGCTGAGCTGTTATTATAAAATCATTTTGTAACTATTTTTTAGTCCTTGCAGCTCACGTTCCAGTTTATGTGCATTCGTTGCATCCATTGTTACAATTTATACTAAACCAGCTCAAGTCTCAGAAGTGCTCATTCTGATCAGTCATCCATTTTATCCTTACACCCAGTGAGATTAATTTTGTTTTTGTTTGTATTAGAGACATGCATTGTGGAGATATATTAACATTGGCGCTCATGTTCAGAAGACTATTATTGCATTCTAATAAAGCATACATCAGACATATTATTTAAATTTAGAAAAACTACAAACATGACACTTTTAATGCTAAAAATCTTCTCTTTTAGATATTTGTAATATTCACTTTATAAACTTGCGGATATGATTTGCTAAGCATGTCTGTATTGAAATGTGGATTCAACAGAACCTTTAGGCTAAACTTTGGAAAAACAGATACAAGGACAGATAAATAAATACATAGCAGGGAACTAGGTAACTTGCCAAATGATTTGTAATTCTGGCTATCCAAGAACTCTGTTTGGTAGGGTAGGAGAACTTATTTTTTATCTGCTACAATTTTAACTTACAGGAGCCGAGGCCAACTAAATGGGTGTTGTCCCTTACCATGAGCAAGTTACTGTCCACAGAAGGCAGCTATTGCCTGAAAATCCTAAAAGAGCTTTGAGCCTTGAAAGGCTGGGAAAATTGTTCTTTGCACACACCTCTCAAATGACAGGTCAATGACGCTTGCCCAAATCCTGGCAAGAGGAGCTACCGATTGGCAGGCAGCTCAGGCCAAGAAAAAAATTCTCTTAAAATTGGAATCTATGGATCATTTCCTAAAATCCTTTACCAGGGTTGTGAAAAACACATCTGGCACCATGGAGTACCTACCCTAAATGTTTTACAGACAATAAAAGAGACCTTTTATATAGGGGAGGCTGAATCTAATAAACATAATTCACATGCGTACAGGGCAGGATTTCTAGCTAGGCTGTCGAGGGCATTGCCTAGGGCAATGGTTGCCAAACTTTTCGGACTGGCGGACCACTAAATTTGCTAGCTTCGGACTGCGCATACGCAGGGAGCTGGGTGTCACTCAAGGGGGGAGAGAAACTTCCCCTTTAGTGAGGTCATGATGCCAGAACCCACCCACTCTCCCATTGCAGATGTAAGCCTGCAATAGAAGAGTGGGCGGGTTGTGTCCAGAGTCACAACCCGCCCACTTCTCTGAGCCTGGGATCTGTACGGGGGACATGGCTCACGACTCTGGCCGGTGAGCCCCCCCAGTGGGGTCCCTCTCCTGACCCCGCTTGGGGGTGCACCAGCCAGAGCCGCGGATCAACAAAGTTTTCTCGCGGATCACCACTTGGTGACCACTGGCCTAGGGTGTCACAGTTTGTCCATGGTGTGCAAGAAAAAAGAAGAGAGTTGTTGGCTAGGGGCTAAAAATAGTGGTTAATGCAACCACCAGAAACCTGACTCCTCTTTTTTAATACATTCTAGTACCAAAGGCAAAATAAGCAACAGATTAGCAGCAATACGTTCTGCGGTCATTAATTACCTAAACCAGGGCAAGAGGCTGTCTGGAATACTCAAAAGAGAACAATAAAGCAGCACTTTAGCTTACCTTAGTAAATGGTGCTTGTGGCACAATTTACACTGACAGTGGGTAGTGTTTAACCACCTGAGCGTTACACTGAGGTCTAGATTTCTGTACCAAAAGTGATCCACTGTTTTTCATGAAATTTTTTTTTAAATTGTAGACCTGTAACTTACAGAAATATGTCCGAACAAGGGTTCTAGTAGATAATATGAATATAAAAAATGTTTGAAACACACAATCATGTAAAAAAAAAAATTACTTTTAATAAAATTAAAGGAAAAACACAAAAATCAGCAATGTAAACAAATCATAAATACTGAAAAAGCAGTAACTCTGTATATTGTAAAGTACTATATTATTCTAAAACACCTCCCTAGTGTGGCAATTTTTAAAACTTTGATTCTGTATTTATTGGAGTTTGTTTTGAATTATTTTGTATTTGATTGGATACGGGAGTTTGTATCCAATCCAATACAAAATAAGAATTTGAATTTCCAAGTTATTTACTTTTATTTTATTTTTTTTATTTTCTTGTATTGGATTGGATGCTGGAGTTTGTATCCAATCCAATACAAAATGACAGTTTGAATTTACCAGGTATATACTTTGTAATTATTTGAATTATTTTGTATTGGATTGGATACGCAAGTTTGTATCCAATCCAATACAAAATATAAATTTGAATTTCCAAGTTATTTACTTTTATTTTTTTTTTTATTTTTTGTATTGGATTGGATACGCAAGTTTGTATCCAATCCAATACAAAATATAAATTTGAATTTCCAAGTTATTTACTTTTATTTTTTTTTTATTTTTTGTATTGGATTGGATACGCAAGTTTGTATCCAATCCAATACAAAATGACAGTTTGAATTTACCAGGTATATACTTTGTAATTATTTGAATTATTTTGTATTGGATTGGATACGCAAGTTTGTATCCAATCAAATACAAAATATAAATTTGAATTTCCAAGTTATTTACTTTTATTTTTTTTTTATTTTTTGTATTGGATTGGATACGCAAGTTTGTATCCAATCCAATACAAAATGACAGTTTGAATTTACCAATTATATACTTTGTATTTATTTGAATCATTTTGTATTGGATTCAATACAGGAGTTTGTATTGAATCCAATACAAAATGAATGAATGAGTTTCAGTTTGAATTTACAGCACACGCGCCGACGTCATCACGCACGCAGGGAGGAGCCGTCCGGTTTTTTTTTCTCCGCCGGACGGCTTCTCCCTGCAGAGATCATCCGGCGCTGGAGCGAGGACGACGTGGGACGATGAGCGGGTCCAGGTAAGATGCCGGCCGGCTTCTTACCGGTCCCGCTGTCACCCGACGAAGGCACCCGACGCTGGAGAGATCGGCGGACGATGATCGATGGAGGACGACGCTGGATGAGCACAGGGGGACCAGGTAAGTATGGATGTACAAAATCTCGGGCTTAACCATCCTTGCAGTTTTTTTTTGCCCGAGCGAAGGTCGGGCTTAACTGCAAGGTGGTTAAGGGGTAAAGGTAAATATGTCCTATACAAGTGTTGGGTACTGGAGGGTTAGATTATGCACTCGTTCAATGGATACAGAAGGGACATGATAAGTGATGTTACTAAAAAACCTGATGTAGATAAAGATGGCCTCACTTTGCTATGAGCTACTTACAGGTTGTGGAATTCCCATCGTGGAAAGAATGTTCATGGCCAGATGACAAAACCCATTTAGGATTGTGGAAAACTTGTTCATGTAAATTATAGGGTACATTAGCTGGGGAAAAGAAAACCTTACAAAGTCTATCTTATACATTTATGGAAGCCCTGGAAAAACTCACTGCCCATCTGCATTACCTATTGCGATGCTAGAACCACAACTTGACCCTGATGGCGTATAAGTGGTATACAATCTGTCAAATCCTAGACCCAACAGGTTAGAGAGTAACCCCCCCTAGCCGTAATCCCGAGTGTGACTCGGGTGGATTTTACCTGCAAATAGCTGTAATCCCGAGTCACACTCGGGGTAGCTTTAACCTAAAAAAACCCACTTAACTTGCTCCGTTGTCATCCCCCGGCGTCCTACTGGTCCCCGCAGGTCCTGGGGACACGTCCGTCTTCTTCGATCTTCAGCTGCGCAATGCAGAGATGATCTCCGTGTTATCTATGCTCATGAATATCATTGAACATGACATTATTCAGAACATAAAGAAAAGCTATGTATTAGGCCATATCACATGTCAGAGCCATGCAGAAATGACAAAAAAGAAGGTTAAAAAAAGTGGGGATTATAAAGTATAACCCTGATCATGTTGGCACCATAGCCGAATGTTACTCTAAGATTATCCAATGATTACATGAAGCTTAATGAAGTTTCCATTTTGGGTCTCTATCCTATGTCCTGAGTCAATAACTTCATGAAGAGGCTAGGTCCAGCCCAATACATTACCACCTTGGACTTCACAAAGGGCTATTGGCACCTAACCCTTGACCCCTGAAGTAGCTAAACTTTACTGTCACTTCTAATATAAAATAATGTCTTTAGAATTGGAGACACCCAATATCCATGTTCCAAAGGCCAATGGATGAATTGCTGAAACCCCACTACAGGTATACCTCTGTACCTGGATGGCATCTTTGGTCACAATGTGGTTTTAGCCCCCCTGAAAAAAGATGGGTTCACTGATTATCTGCTAAAGGATGTATGCAGTCTCTTATCATCTCCTGTATAATGTTTCCAGTCTCTGACCATTATCTGTATAACATCTTCAGTCCCTGCCCATTTCCTGTAGCATGCCCAAAGCCTCTATCTCTTGTAACATGTTTACTGTCTTTGACCATCTACTGCAGTATCCTTACAGTCCCTGACAGCTTTATGTAGCACTAGGTTCATGAATATTATATGTGGCCCTTTGGCGTTCCCAGGACTAAAATGACTTACTTGCTAAAAGCAACCTTAAAGCAATGTTCAGACTGACAATGAGTTTGTGGTGCAGTTACTGCTGTTAGTGAACCACTAGCTTGGGGAAGAAGCTAAAAGTAGCAGCTTCGCCTGGCAGCCCCATGGAAAATAATGGGGGCCACAGTGTGTTCTACAGTACCTCTGTCAAATTTACGGACACTAGATGTTTGAGAACCGGTGCAGCAGTGTATGTGACCAAATGGATGGCAAGGGGACAGCTGTCAGGAGTCACCCAGAATCCCTTGATCCTGAGCCGGGCCTGAACTTACCCTAATCGACATATAAGGACTGATTTACTAACAGAGTTTAGGCTATTCACTGTGTAGGGCATAATTAGCTTGGTAAAGGAAGTGAAGTTCTTTATGTTTAACTATTTACTCAGGGGTCAGCAAATCATATTTAGCAAATCAATCCTAAAGTACCAGTATGAGGCAAACTGACACAGATAGAAGGGAAATCCAGACCTTCGTCTGTCAAATGACTGTTAACAGTGTTTTGCTTGGCTTATCCAATCAAGGGAGAGGGCATATGGGGACACCACCACAGGCTGGACTTCACACTTGTAAACAGTGATGTCAGGTCAAGCCAAGAGGGAGCCATACTGGATTCTGTGGTAGAAGTCCCCTTATACACTTTCTGTTCATTGGCTAAGCCAAGAAAAACAGTAAGGATGATTGCCTAGTCATCAGTGTTCATATTACATTAGCCTAATAACACTAGGAGCAAGTAGACTGTCCTAGAGTTCCTAATTCCCCTCTCCTAACCCACAATTTGCACCTGGCTGCCTTTATTATTACATGGTCCACCACTTGCATCTGTCTTCATCCCCCTTCTCCTAAACCCACCATTTGCGCCTGGCTGCCTTTCTCTTCACCTGACTCACCAATTGCATGTGGTTGCCTTTTGCATCTGGCTGCCGTTCTCCCCACCCCACTACTTTCACCCGGCTGCCCTTTTCTTCCCTGAACCACTACTTGCTCCTGGCTTCCTTTCTCTTCTCCTGACCCACCACTTGCATCTTTCTTCTGATTGCACCTGGCTACTTTTTGCAGCCAGGTGCAAATGGTGGGTTTAGGAGAAGAGAAATGAAGACATATGCAAGTGGTGGAACCACCACATGCACCTGGCTGCTCTTCTTCTCTCCTGACCCACCACATACAGCTGGCTGATTTTCTTCTCTCTTAAACCCACCACTTGCACCTGGCTGCCTTTTGAACCTGGTAACTCTTTTTCTTTCCTGACCCACAACTTGCGCTTGGCTACTTTTCTCTTCATCTAAACTCACCATTTGCACTTGCACTTTCCTCCCCTAACCAAACACATGCATCTGACTGCTTTTCTTCCCTCCTAGTTCCATCTGCACCTGGCTGCCTTCTTCTCTCAACCCACTACTCGCACCTTGCTGCGTGTGTCTTCTACTGATTCACCAGTTGCATATGGGCTGCCTTTTGTATCTGGTTGCATTTCTCCTTCTCAGACCCAACACTTGCATCTACTTTTCTCTCCTAAACCCACCATCTGCACCTGGCTGTGTTTTGCACCTGGCTACCTTTCTCCTCTCCTGAACCACCATGTGTATCTGGCTGCTTTTCTCCTCTCCTAATTGCACCATCTGCACCTGGCTGCCCTTTTCCACGACCCATCACTTGCATCTGGCTTTCTTTTTCACCTGGCTACCTTTATCCTCCCCATCCCGCCACATGCACCTGGCTTCCTCTCCTGAACCAACATGTTCACCTGGCTGCCTTTCTGCCTACTAAAGTGTTTATGGGTAATTCAATGCAAGTCAATGGAGGTGTTTTGGTGACAACACCCCCAGAAGCTGCATGAAGCTGCCACCTGCAAACGCCAGAATAAAAAACAAACTTCTTTGGGGCAGGGTCCTCTCCTCCTGTGTCACTATCTGTATTCGTCTGTCATTTGCAACCCCTATGTAATGTACAGCGCTGCGTAATAGGTTGGCGCTATATAAATCCTGTTAATAATAATACTAACTTATTGGTTTTCATTAAACTATTTTTACAAGGTGATTTGTGTTTGCACTCTGGAAAAAAAACAGAAGTCTAATCATAGCCTAAACTGTACAGAACTAAATCTGTAGAGACATTGCTTCTAACACCACAACACACCTTATGATTGGAAATCTTTACTTTTATTAGCATCCTATTGCCTGCAATAAGAAGCCAAGCCAGCCTGGACTCCCAACAAAGCGCCATCTACCGGCTACAGAGAGCATTGCAGCCTGTCAGCACAGCCTCTCCTGCTGCCAGCTCTGCCTTCCCCCTCCCTCCTCCAGCAGTCTGCAGGAGCTGGTGCAGAGATTAAACCAACTCGGGCTTCCGTTCCAAAGCCTAGCGTGCTGCCCATTGTAAAGGCGGCTTCCAGCCTGAGCTGAGCCCGGGCGGAGTGTGCTGTATTGCTGCAGTGCTGGGGCAGTGCTCCTGAATAAATGTGTGTGCGGGGAGTGTCTGTGACTGGCTGCCATATACATACACAGGGGCTGTCACAGAGAGGAAGGGCTCAGCTGCAGAGGCTGCCTCCACCTCACACCCGCCTCTGCCCTGCACATGGCCATTTTGGGATTTTCCTGTCAGGCTACGCATTAGTGTGTTGGTCAGCCCGCCGTGTTGTGCCTCCTCCCCTATCTCTAAGCATGATATTCGGCAAAGCAAGTTTGTTTCTTGGACGTTGAAGCAGCAGAGGAAGGGGGTGGGTTTGCTGGTTAAAGGGAAAGTCCTGTGACACCCTCTCCTTCAAGAGCCCGCCACGTCCTTCTCCGTGGTCACCACAGCTGGAGGGTCCTGGACTTACACCTGGGGACGAGCCATGCTTGGGATTTGCAGAGGCGCTGCTCTGGTCCTGGGGATTGTCAGCTTGCTGTACTGCATTGCCTGGAGTGCCAGCATTGAATCCCGTAAGCTCTGCTTTTATTTTATCTTCCTAACACTTTTCTGCTGCCATGTGTCTTCTATGTGTCCCCCCTCAGATCATTAAGAGTTTGCTTGTCTAAAACTTCTCTGCTGCTGTCAGTGTTTGCTACTTGATCACCTGGCAGGACATCAGCTATATAAAATAATAGCCCGGTGCTGGATATCTGCTAATTAGAATTGTGATGACACAATGTATTCCCTCATTATGGGATCATATTGGATGGTTCAAAAAGTGCATCTTGCTGCATACTGTCATATATTAAGGGGAAAAAGTTCATTGTGCATTCATGTATCCAGATCTATTTAATATTTCAACTATACCGAACAGTAAATGTTGCTGCTTGTTCTCAGGTCTTTTATGATTCAATCTCATAACAATGTGATGTTTAGCAATGTTTGGTGCAGTGGGAAATATTTGCATGGTAAATATAGAGAATACAAAGTGATACATGCAGTGCACCTTGTCATTAATTCATTAGAGTTGGGCTGTGAAGCCACCACTTGGATATAAAGTTAGATTCCCTGCACTGTGTGAGATAACACCACAGGTTTATGCTTTTCTTTCTGTGGTTGGAAGTACATACACAGTTTATAGATCAGGAGTAAGGGACATCGGAGACTGACATGTCATCGGAAATAAGGAGCAGGTCATCTCCTTCTGACCATTAGATTTAGGACCAGATGTTCCTGACTGAAATATCCCATCACCTTCTCATGACCATCAGATTAGAGGACTAGATCACCTTTTCCTGACCATCAGATTAGAGGACTAGATCACCTTTTCCTGACCATTAGATTAGAGGACTAGATCAACTTTTCCTGACCATCAGATTAGAGGACTAGATTACCTTTTCCTGACCATCAGATTAGAGGAATAGATCACCTTTTCCTGACCATCAGATTAGAGGACTAGATCACCTTTTCCTGACCATCAGATTAGAGGACTAGATCACCTTTTTCCTGACCATCAGATTGAAGGACTAGATCATCCCCTCCTGACCACCAGTTTTTAAACCAGATGTTCCCTTCCTTACCATTAGATTAAAGAGCAGATCATCTCCTCCTGACCAATGGAATAAAGATCAGATCATGTTCCCCTGATGAACATAATAAAACACCAGATAATCTACCCCTGACCATCAGATTAAAATACCCCATCACCTTCTCCTGACCATCAGATTAAAGGACCAGATTATTTTTTCCTGACGATCCGACTAAAAGATCCCATCACCTCTTCCTGACCATCAGATTAAAGGGCAGATCATCTCCTCCTGACCATTGGAATAAAGATCAGATCATGTCCCCCTGATGATCACAAATAAACACCAGATAATCTACTCCTGACCATCAGATTAAAAGATCCAATCACCTTCTCCTCACCACCACAATAATAAAGGACCAGATCACCTCCTCCTGACCATCAATGATTACTGAGGTTCATTGATAGGTTTCCAAGCTGGAGGCTCCGGTTTGGGAATTTATATAGCATTGCATTATAGAAGACTTTAACTTGTGTTTTACTGTAGGTGTCAGTACAGTAAGATGGGTCAGGCAGAGTTTTTCAAGCCCACTTGAGAGGTGCAGAACTAGCAATATCAGAGAACTGTTTGATTGTGACAGTAGCTGAATTCTATTGATTTCTTTCTAATGGAACGAATTTGCTGTTGCGTTGGTGTTTTCTAGACAGCATAAGGGAAGCGCACATTATCACATATTAAATATGCAGTAGAAAGTATTGTAGTAATTTGGAGCCATATGGTACCCTATAATGGGTAGGCTTAGGACAACTGATGTTCAGCTATTTCCACATGGTTTTGTGAAAATAAAGACCGGATAGATGCTGTAATAATACTCTAAAATTACCTGTTATATATATATATATATATATATATATATATATATATATTTATTTTTAGGCTTAGTATGAGTTAGAGTGCATTGAAAGTACCAATATATAATTTTCATGATGATGATGGCTTCAGACAAAACTTTTGACCATGTTGTAGATGATGGCTAAACAAGGCACTATTGAAGTTATACAACAAAGCATTTTCTTTAAAATAAGACAAGAATTGTCAGCTAAACTTAGACACTGCTGGTTTGGTGGCAGAATATATATATACTTGATGTATGTTTTTAAACTGGTTTGACTAGACAGCAAGTGAAACAAAACTGCAGATTTTACCCTTTTAAAGATTTCAAAAGCCATGGTTTAATCTGAGATTCACCCACTTGAGTTTAGAGAAGACATTGTGCCGCATATTAATGAAATCTGAATATGAAATTTCCATTTGTCTTAATATAATCATCTCCTCTGAGAATTGAAAAAAAAATTACATCACATGTTATATGTAAGTTGAAATATTTCTCCATGCTTTGGTTTTGATTAGTTTACAGTCATTAGTTTTATTTCCACTTTGTGTTCTGTATTGGAAATAAATATCTATAATGAACAAGTCAACCAGGAGAGGTCATCACTAGACAAAGAGTAAGGAATGTTCATTAAATACATTTCCATTTCTTACATACCATTCATTCCACACTCTATTTTTTAATGTAATCTCTTCTAAATCAGAATATTATTATTGAAGCAAAACAATTAACTCAGCAAGAAAAAGTGCAGTATCTGCATGAGGATAGAAATCCATTTCTCAGAACAGGCTGCAGTCTGTATGGTATCCGGATCTCAGCAGTATTTCTTCTGTAATGTGGTAGTCAGTGAGGTACAGCACTTTGTATAGATAAAAACCCAGACAGCTAACACTGCACTGGTTACGGATCGCCACAGCAAGTCTCCGGTGTAAGTGCTGACACATCACATTGTACCTTTTCTGTTCTCAGTAAGTGCCTTCAAGTTGTGATGTGAGAAGAGAACACTCTGAAAGATGAGGTGTATAAAAGCATTGCTTATGATTTAATCTAAAGTTCATGACACCCTTGCTGCCTTCAAGCAGTATTCCCATAACTCTCAGACAACTAGCATTTTTCCATGTGTTTCGCTTGTGAATGCCAAGACCTTGGCCAGAAAAAAAATGTATCCAGTGACAAATATTGATATCTAAAAGCAGGCACAAAGTGCTATGCAAAGCACAATAACTCACTGCAATCTGACAGATTTTATTCAAATCTGATTTTAGTAAACCAGAATATGATTGTTTGGCACTTTGTCCATCATGTTGGCTTGCTCATCTGGCCACTCTAAATTGATCAAATTAGATTGGCTGCTTTGCATATGTGAACTAGGCTGACTGGACTTCTCTACTCTGCATTATATAAAGTAACATTCAAGTGATCTCTCCCGAAATACTCCAAAACAAAAGGGAAGTTTTTGGTAAGGGCCTCTTTCCAAACCATTTCAAGGGCATTTGTTAAATTGCTCGATTAGAGTCTTTAGAAACTATTATTCAGCAAAAATAACAAATCTGCAGGGTGCAAATGATCACATTGGAAACACAAGAGAATAATATAAAAAACAATGCATGTTTGATGCACTTTATGCCCTTTAGAGCAATGTAATTCCAGACTGATAATGAGCATCTGCCAAGTTCTCATAATCTACTACTAAAGCGATCATAATGTACACTGGGTCATTTGGAAAGCTCTACTTGCATATAGGATTGATTATATTTTGATTTACAATAGACCTACCCTTTATGTTCACTCTGCATACAATGCCGAGCATTGGCTCCGTTTCTGATATATTACTCAAATTGTGTAATAGATTTACTGGTATTGGGAAAACTGTGAATGATAACTCTTAGTCTATTAGTGTGTGTGTGTGTATATATATATATATATATATATATATATATATATATATATATATATTTAACATTATTGAATGTGTAAATCTTGGGTAAAAAATTTGATAAGTAATTAAGTATTGATAGTGTTTAAAAATGAGAGATTTTTTCTCTAGCAATAACATATTCTGAAAAACCTAAAATCCTAAAACAAGCATCGAAGGATAAACCTAATGCAATAAATTTGTAAAGCAAAGGTCAAAGAACCAGGATTTAAAAAACCTACAATTCAAAGTAAAATGAAGCACCATCTGTGTATTAAAACTCCGGAAACTGGACAGCTAAGTAGATCCTGAAATTCAAGTGTAGCTAGTGGAAAATGTATAGCACTACTATAAGGAACATAGCGACAGTATCAAAAAAAAAAATAAGATGTGAATAGTATAGAGATGGCTTGGGATACCTGAGGATAACAGGACACTTAGAAATTGACGATGCATGGAAAGAAAGGGGGTAATTGTGAGCTTGAGTAATATGGAGGTGTAGCAGATATGTGGGTATCGGAAAGGATGGCTAGAAATAAAGACAGACATTCACATTATGCAGCATTTTGAGTAAGATTACGGTACGTTACACTGGTCTCTTCAAATTTAAATTAAGACACAGTAAAATAAAAAATAAATATTGCATCCTCAGGACCCTTAACCAACAATTTATCTAGAGGAAGGTAAAAACTCTTATAAAGCATGGGCCATTTTCCCATGCATGTAAAAAAAAAAATCCTTTATGCCTATAGCTGTATGGACAATGGACTATATATGAGATTGAAGAGGAGATTGATTAGTGAAGAACCAACAAGTAGATGTCAGTAAAGTCAAGGCAGTAGAAATAAACTGTTATTGTGAAAATAAAGAAAAAAAGGATATGGTGTGTTTTAAAGAATTATATTATGTGGTCAAAAGCAGTTAGAAAACAAATATGTCCCGAAGATAGGGAAATACAGGAGAAATACAGTACCATTGGGCACATGAAATTTTGGTGTGTAAGTAAGTAGGGAAAATGTAAATGTTGGTCAAAGGAAGATGGTTAGCTACATAAATTATATTTCTTTAAAATTAATTTTAAATCTGTTAAGTCAGGAATTCAGATTTATGTTTAAATCAAGAGAACATATCACAGTGAAGATGGCAGTACCGTAGGTATTATTATATAGTCTGAGATACAGGTATAAATTCTTTGGAGGAGGATAAAGATATTAATGGAAACCCAGCTAGCTGATTGCCGGGAGCTATTGTGTATTTCAATTATAATAAGTTAAGTAATAAGAGGAGAAAAGTAAGAAAAAGCTGTGCCAGGAGATGTTTAAAGGTGGCCACATCCCTGTATTTATAATGAAATACCCTTTCAGCTGAACCAAGGTGGGGACTTCAGTTTTAAATCATAACATCATATGTTAAAAAACTAGGACAACTGTTATAGGAAATTTGCCATAAAACAAAAGAGGATCATTGTGTAGTTGCCATATTAGTTTATTTATTAAGAAAGTGTACCAAAAAGGGAGACTATGGTAAGCAGGCCAGGTAATCCTTGCTAGTGCCAAGCCTCATGTTAAGCCATATTTGAAAAGAAAAAGGGGGGGGGGGGGGTAGGAGAAAGAGAAAAGGGAGGCCTTGTGGCACTTTATTATTACAGGTAAACACAATCACTTTTATTTACTCTTAAAAGTCTATTCACATGATGTACAAACAAATTGTAACATTACATACAAATCAAAAATTCATATAGATCAAGGGTTTATCTTAGTCATAGGATGAGAACAGTGTTAATGTGTCACAAACTGTTAAGGTAAAAAGATCCACATTACTACCGTAAGTCTCCTGCCCGATGTGTTACGCCTACTTTGGCTTCCTCTGGGGATTTGGACACCTGCAAATTCTGGAGTTCAACATTCGGTGTTGCAAATGTGACACAGGTGATAAAAAAAAAAAAAAAAAATCAATATTGTGTCATGTACTGGCTGCATTAAATAAAAATTTCTACTTCTATAGATTTGAAAGCTGAACGGTGCCTGTTTTGGGGTATAAAGCTGAGGTTTTATTGCATAATTTTTTAAAAAGTTAAACCATCTGGAATTTGATATTTGTAAAATTAAAGTGCAGTTGTGGATGAATGATTTTCCTTTGCCATATAGAAAATTCACCTTCTATACTCCTGAACAAGCAGACTTTTTACTGTAAAATGCATTGAGATATGAGTTCTTTAGGCATCAGAGGATAAACTTGTGAGGTGCATTGGGTCTCTATGGGTAACCACAATATAAGGGAGGAAATATGGTATAAAATTGCACATTTGATCATGTTTAAAATGTTTTATGAAATTTTATCTATGTTGTTAAAAAAATGTAACTTTTTTTTGTAATGTTTTATGCCACTTCATAAACCATAATTATGTAAAGATACTCTTTGTATGGCATAAGTCAATTAGTCAAATATTATTAATAATTAGTCAATCATAAGTCATTTATATGGCATAAGTCAAATAGCACTACCATATTTTCTCAATTAAAGCAGAACAAAACCCATGCAACTTCACCAGTATAATGGTCCATAAGTGTAAACCTGCACTTCATAGTGACCCTCTGCATGGTCTGTTTTCATACACACTTCAGCAGAGCATAACTTCTGTATCCTCAAATGCCAGTACTCTGCTGCACATCCTCCTATTGCTGTGGCTTTGAGAGTTCCTATTCTGATGCTGAGAATATTTGCAGAGTGTATGCACAGTATAAATACCCCAGTAACAAAAAAAAAGGGAGCTTTCTATGTGATGCAAGTTTTTTTACAGAAAAAGAATTTCAGGACTGCGAGCTACTTGAGCTTCGGTGTCATAATCCCTTCTGTGTTTTGTATTTGCCTGAACCACTTTTGTTATATCACAGGTTTTTTTAATAACCTAGAAAAATGTATCTTTTTTATTCATTTAGGTGGGTGTGAAAATGCTTGACTAAATATGTAACTTACCATTGTTACTTCTGCTGTAGAGGACTACAGCTTTTAATTTTATTGTAATAATTTATAAAGGTTTGATTAAATATTGCAAATCAATAGAATGGCTAACCTGTGGTGGGAAGGGGAAATAAAAAAACTCATAAGGATCTCTGTATACAGGTACCTTACCTAGTCATACCTCCATTTCTTGAATTCACAAAAGTATAGCAGTGCATGAGAGCAAATGAATTAAGAGCTGAGATATATGAATGCTCCACTTATCTCTCTTCCAAGATAACAATAATCCTTATCTTATAGCACATGCAATTTTATAAAGCAAAAGTACTTTAGCCAATTCAATTCTACTTAGGCTTAACATCTAATTTTATAGCCGCTTGGAGTGGAATACATACTAAAAACCTTCAGCTAGTTTGTCATTGCCATTGTAAGGGTAGGCTTAGAAAACGTAAACGTAATATTTCTAACCAATGTCAAATGTTTTTGTATGTACAGAACAGTAAATTTTGCTCCCCATCTGTTTTGTTACATTACAATATGGAAATAAAATAGTTTTTTTTTTCTTTTTTAGGGACGGAGGGAGGGGGGGGAGGGGGTAGCATTATTTGATTTACACTTTGAACGTGCATTTTTTTTAAATTGTGACATGAACAATAATTAGGCCAAAAACAAAGTGTTTAAAGGTATTTACCCTGAACCCCCCCCCCCCCCCCAATCAATGCAATATAGAGACCTACTTCTTTTTCTGTAATAAAAGCTGCAAGTGTCTTACAGATTGTCTCTAAATTCAACCTAAATGAGTTGTGCTCATGTACAGCAATCTTCAAGTCTTGCCTCATTCTCATTTGAAATAAAATCTGGGCTCTGACCAGGCTAAAGCATGACATTTAAATATTTTCCTTTAAATCAATCCAGCATAGCTTTAGCAGCATATTTAGAGTTATAGTCCTGCAGGAAGGTGAACCTTCATCCCAGTCTCAAGAATTGCTCTATGTTTATTGTCTCTCCTTTCTTTTTCAACCCTGACCAGTTGTCCTGTCCCTGGCCATGAAAAAATATCCCTTCAACATGATGCTGCCACCACCATACTTAATTGTAGGTATGGCGTTCTCAGGATGATGAAAAGTGTTGGGTTTGCTTCATACATGGCATCTCCTGTGAGACGCCTATCATTTAATTTGACCAAAGAACCTTCTTCTTCCATGTGCTTCCATGTGTTGTGAGTTTTGGTGGGCTGCCTTTTCTTGTCGGGGTTGTAAGTGCTGCCATATTCTTTCCATTTCAGTATAATTGATTTAATGGTGATCCATGGCATATTCAAAATTTTTGATTTTTTTTTTATAGGGAAACCCTGATCTTACAGCTATGTTCACATTGGTTGTGGTGCGGTTACCGCTTCCTCATACCAGTGAACTGCTGCCTTGGTGGAGACACTACTTGTAGCTTCTTCCAGAGGCAGCCCCATAGAGAAATAATGTGAATGGCATAGAGTGGTACAGTACCGATCAGTGCTGCCATCTGTTAAATGTGCAGATGTTGGAATTCTTTACAAAGTAGTTCTGCAGTGTGGGTACACAGGATTGCATGCTGTTGAGACTGATCTGAACCTGCACCTACTTCTGCTAAGCTTTGTCCCTAATTTGTTTGCAGTACTGGTTGTAGTGCTATAGAGTTGGGGGCCGTGTGTGTGTATATATATATATATATATATATATATATATATTATTCACACTGCACATTTTAACAAACAGTTTTTGTTCATTCCACTTGAACAATTTAGACTATCTTAGTCCATTATGTAAAAAATTTGAATCCCTTTTAATACCAAGTTTAATATGTCAAAGCTGGACAAACACAGATAGAGATGATTACTTTATAAAACTGTTTTTTTTTTTTTTTTTTGCACAAACATCTTTGGGCATCATCTGTGCTCATTCAGTCACCATTCTCTTTTCTATTAAAAAAAAAAAAAAGAATGTCACTAATACTTAGTTTTCTTTATATTTAATAAAAGATTTTGGCTGACATTAGGAAGAGGATAGTTATTCAGTATAAACATGTGTATGGTACCACTGTTTCCTTTCTTCTCTTTGTATGTTTGTATGCTCTTTTGTGTTCTCTTTCTATTGTAAGAGTGGTAAGAGTACCACTTTTTTCTATTCTTATTTTTGCATTATATTACTCTTGGCTACATTTTCTCCTAAAATGTTTGCATTTTCTGTATCCATTCTCCTGATACATTCAAGGTTAAATAGTAACAAATGTACTTCCATTATACGTCTTTTATAAATATATAAATTATCCAGCATTTCTGTTCTGTGTAGATGCCTTTCTGGAGCCTTGAAGTCAGCCATAATGTTAGAATAGAGAACAGCCAGTTCTGTGCAGCAGTAAATTTAGGAAAATGTATTTATGCTAGGAAAATAACGTGCTCTAAAAAAAAAAGAACATAAGTCATACCTATAAATGATAAAATACAGAATACACATGCAAGAATAAATCTGGCAGACTTTGACCAAATTAAATAGTACAGGTTCTTATTCTGAAAGATAGATATGCTTGAGTTTGAGTCCCATGCTTTGCACTCTTTGTACCAAACCCATAGCTGTTGGTCAATTGCCAGCTGTCTAAACTGCACCTAGCATGTGTGTCATTGTTTTCCTGATGCAGGTCATTTACATTGTAAGCGTCTCTGGGACAAAGACTGATGATAATTGTTCAGAGTTCTCTATAAAACTCTGTTTATGATGCTTGCATCAGATCCCAGACTAATATTTGAATATCTGTGAACGTAATTTATGATATTCATAGGCCAGTGTGATGCAAATGTTCATAATATTACTATTATTTACAATCATTATATGTAACTTGAGTCAGGACCGTATCACCATGAGACTGGAGCCCTTCCAACTCAGATCACCTATCTTTCAAAACAGTTGAAATAAAAATATACATAGCCAAAAAATGTATACTTACCCTCTACATGTTCAGTGTCTGCTGTATTGATGAGAAACCAGTAGTTGAAGAAACTTCGGGTTCCAATTTTGACGCTGTCCATTTTCCTGGGCCCCTGTTGCATTCAGCAGATGATCAGCCTTCCCTGACCACAGCATCATGTCTTCTATTGATGTAAGATTGGTGGGAGAAATCGCAGAAGGCAGCAGAGAACCAGGAATTGGAGCACTTACTCAAGCTTTGGACTCCGAATATACTTCAGGCAGGGTTTCTGGGCAGTGAGAGAGAAATATTAACTAGACTTTAATATATTATTGTATTATGCTTTATTATTTCTTCATTGTAGTGTATACATTTTTTAATTTATTGACAATTTGTTCTAAGAAGGCTCCGTCAGTTTCCTGAAGATTAAAAGCTACTGACGATCATGAGGTGTCGGCCACCCGTTGGTGCTTCCATAAGAGAAAAAGTACTTACAGTTCTAAAGAGGGCTGATTATTACACTATTATGGAGGCATCATTAGTGAATTATTGAAACATTAGTTCTTTAGTTACACAGAATCACAGTGTTCTATTTAGCACTGTGGTTAGTCTAGCTATAGCATTTTTTCTATTTATTATTTGTAGTCGTAGGTCCCCCATGTTGTTCATCATTTTATGAAATCAACACACTGAAAGTCTGGGAGGCAATGGCTTTTGTTTAAACTGTCTGTCAGAAAATCAACATATGATACAAGTTCTGACAGTGTTTTATCCTTCCAATCAGTGACTGGTTGATCCTAGACTTCATGTTAAAAAAAAATGCTTTGTCCAGAACAACCTCCCAAAAAAAAAAATATATAGGAATCCGTTTTTTTTCTTGTTAGCAGACCTGCCTGTCTATGTACCAATCAAATCCTATTTCTGAAGAACTGTAAAAGGGCCCTATGCACTTGTTTTTTTTTTCTAAACGTGTATAATATTATTGAATGCTATTATGTGTAATCTACTAGTTGACAGAGAAATAATAGCCATGGTAGCCTTTGCTATAACTTGTGGCTTGGAAAAGCTGATGGGAAGAGCCATTTCTTCCTAAAGGTTCTTCGAACAGTATTGCTACACCCAACCATTACTTTATTTGGACAATGAACATTACTTTATTTGGACACTGGTCTTGTCATTCTGTTTTAACCTCGGGGAGACATATCTTTAGTATACATATGTAGCCTGCTAGGATTTGTACTGGTAAGTTTACAAAATTTTACTGACAGCTTTGGTTTGTTCTGTAGCTGTTAGGCTATTTTCCTGTTGTCTATGGGGTTGCTTTGTGGTTACTGCTGCCTCTGAAAATTGCTGCCCCATAGAGAATCAATTGGAGGGGTCAGTAAACAGTATCTATACCACTCTCTGCTGCTAGCTGTCAAATGTGCAGGACAATTTTTATGTAGATTTTTGAACATATTTTTTGAACAGATTTTTTGATTTTGGGGTAGTATAAGGAAACTATTGAGTCATACTAAATTGTTCTGGGAAGGTATATTTTATGTTTGTTTTGTTTGTTTCTTTCATTGATCATTTGTTTTTGTTTTTTATATCCTTTGTTTTTCCTTTTTATTCATTTTTCTTTTTTTTATTTATGTTTCCTTTCCAGCTGATTCCCTGATACATCGATGTTACCCTCTTGGCCAACAGAGCATGTAGACCCTAGGATGTGACCACAAAGTGGATTTTCCTATATGGACATTATTTTTAATATTGTAATTGAATCCCTATTTAAAATATGTATTTATTGTGAAATATATACTTTTCTTTTTTATATTAAAATTGTATTGCACTATAGTATATTTCAGAAGATGTTTTTCAAGGGCCTAGTTAGAGAAAACCTACACTGAAACTATTCCTAGACCAACCTCTTCTTTCGTCTTGGAAATCTTAGCAGCTCCTAACATTTCTGTGATATTTTCCTGCCTGCAGATGTCAGCTACCTCCAGGGTCTAAAGTCAAGACAGAACAATCAATGGTTGAGATCTGTGTGCAGCCAGGCTGTGGTTTTGTCTGAACATCTATACCAAAATAGTATTAGCACAACAATGCCCTGGTGTAAGCTTTGCTGCACACAGGTAAATCTCAGTTATTTTACTGTTTTATTGTTACGTTTAGGGTGGTGGAGGCTGGAAAAACATATAGGCATAAGTCAGCGTTAAGGTTCATTTTTTTTCCTGTCCTTGTTCATCATGGTAGATATGGTGAGTGACAAATAAATAACATTCCAGCACTCTATGTAGCTCAGGGTCATTTACAAGTTCACCAAAACATCTAATAGTGACAAAGGTCTCCATGATCAATATAATCTTCTGAATTGAAGGGAATGTGTACACATGTTGACTACTTTTCTGCCATGCTTTAGATGATTGGTTTTGAAGCTGTTGAATTTGTAGAATTCATAAAATATATATATATATATATAGCAGAACAATAGTAGAACAATAGTAATAGCAGAACAATATATATATATATATATATATATATATATATATATATATATATATATATTCTATAGATATATATATCTCAATTTAATTTGCATTTTTATTGCCTGATGCTTGCTGAGCCAAATTAGATGATTGGTTTTCAAGCTGTTGAATTTGTAGAATTCATAAAATATATATATATAGCAGAACAACAGAGGGACAAGAAATGCTATGGGAAAATAATCTCTAAAATTCTGCTACTCCTAATCCTTTTATTAAGCATTAGGTGGACATTCTGTAATTCATTCAATTCTATGTTTTACATTTTTTCAGTATGCTTTTAGGTGTTTTTTTAATATATTTTTCTGTTTCATATGACCAAAGCTAGATATAAAGCAAAGTACTATCATGTTTTTTTTTTCCTTTGTAAAATTTATTGCCACATGCTTAATTTATATTTAGCATCCATTTTCATGACACCTTTATCAACAAATACATGCTTCAATTTAATTATTGTAGTTAAGGTTCTCAAACTTTTGTTTTGCTTGTTGGCGTCTTCCAGGGTTTATTGTAATAATTTTCATACCATGAAAACATAACACAAGAAAATGATTATCAGCCTGCAAGCCTTTGTCTACAGTACAAGACTAATATGTGTGTATAAATGTATTTTTGTATATATTTAAAATATATTTTTGTATTTCAGTTTTTTTTGTGAAGGAAAACCTAATAAATTTTAGTAAATAAAAATGTTTTTGTTGAAAAAAAAAATTCCCTACTCCTATCCTCCCCTTTCCACATATGCTGCTGTTATGGGTACAAGAAGCTAGATGAATTCTCCCCATTATGGTCTAAAACAACAACAGAAACTTGAGTAAAGTATTATATTCTCCAAGTCTATTCAAAACTAAATTAAAAAAAAATTGGCAGAAAGTGTTTAAATGGAAATTGTTCCTTAAGAAAGGAAAGAAGTGCTTTCAAAAGCTCGAACAGCAGAATGAAACAAAATTACTTACTTTAAGTGGTGTCCATAAACTATATGGTTACATGAGTGTTATAATTCTGTCAGCAAATATACTGATGCTGCTAATGGCAGCAAGTTAAGATAGATGTAAATTATTCACATAGTTGATGGAATTTACTTCCTCCATTAGCAAGTCCGATCTCTCTGATACTTCAGTACTGCTCTAGAAGCAAGATATTTGTAAAGCAATATCTGAACACAATATATTTTGAACCTGATTACTTATGTTCTGGATTGTAATACATAACTACATTCTGAATACATGTTTAAACTATTAAAATGTTAAGGATTCCATCACTGGTTTAATATAAAGTGAAACTTTAACTCTGAATGAAGTTCTGCGTTCCATCATTCCTGCCTGGCCAACGAAGATGGACACAGATCTGGAACCTGGTAGAGAACCAGCTGTAGATTGTGGCCCCCGGGATGAAATTGGGACAGGTGAGTGTATTTAAAAAATTGCGATCATGCAGGTAAGATTATTTTATTGCAGAAGGGACATCCCCTGTCTTTTGTACAAATCAAAGACCTGCTTGGTCGCAATTTTTGTTTGGGTTTAGTTCAAATTGAAAGTAAACCTGTGCACCTCTCTCAAGTGTTGAAGTGTAGGGACTTTGTAGTGACTTCAAAGTTCTATGTTGGTTTTGCATCTTAGCTTGGTACATGATATTCTTGTACTCTACTATCCAGTCAGTCAGAAGTCCCCACTGTAACAAGATTCTGCCCTACCAATTTATTTCCCAGATAGGAATAATTAGAATTCAAATTAGACATATTTAGTTTTTCATGCACACAATTTGAACCCCAAAATGTGCTCCTATGAAAATGTTCAATCTCCGATCTAATGATCATGTGTGTAGTAGCCCATAGAATATAACTTTACATAGGACTTTTCTTGAATTTGTTTTTACCCCTCCACTCAACAATAATCCCTATCTTATTTCCTTTTTATTTTTTACCATGTACATGAAGACATGAAGGTATAATTCAGTATGATAAACACAACCACTGATAATAAATGTTTAAAGCCCACAACAAGAGACACGCTGCAAGTCGAGACCTTGTTGACAGAAGCATATTGCCATGTGTGAGGTTAGTTTGCTCTGCTGTGTGATGCTGCATAAACAAAGACCTTTGATCCCAGTGTGAATACACACAGCCAATTCTTAGAGCTGCAGCAGAAAAAGGATGACAGGTCCTTCTCAAATAAAACAATGCTTACTGCAGGTTATGCTCTGCTGAGTAGAAGACACATCATTTTATGATATACTGAAAATATTTTTTTCTATAGGAAGATGCATATTATTTCCAATTTTTGCACATAGATCTCCCATCCAAATAAATGGACGGTGAAAAAGAGGATTGCACACACTGATAGGAGCATTTAACTTCATGTTTGTTATTTATAGAGGAATTTGTGCAGCAACTGTGGGTAGTGGTGCTTGCAGATGCAATAATTAGCTTCAGCTCCTGTTTAATGACACAGAGACAGGCTTCACATAAATACAAGTATTAATTCATTCCCCCTACAAACAAAAAAATAAAAGTTTATTCCTGCTCTGCTACAGCAGTACGCCGCTTTCAATGAATAAATCTTATTCTGCCTGGGATAAGAGGTATAGAACTATAAAGTCGGGCAAATCTGTGTCCTAATTATGCATTCATTAGGAATCTTTAAAATGTGTCTGTGAAAGCAATATAAACCAGATGTATCCCTAAAGTGCAGGTGCCTAGCAGTCATAAAACATACACATATACCAAACACACTGTGGTAGATTTGCATCTGATTAGTTAACATACAAAAATCCCTGGTTTGGCTCATGTCAAAACAATGATTAGTTCCAAAATTGACATACCAAAGCAGCAAGAACTTAAAAAAAAATGCAAGAGACAGGCGGTCCCCCATCAATTAGTCTTCTTCTGGGTTTGGGTCCTCGCCTAGAATGGCAAAGCCAAAATGATTTAACTCCCACATGCCCAGCTCAGGGAACTCTGCAGAAATGATTGCAAACATGCAGGTAAGTAGGTTTTATTGCAGAAAGGTCATTGCCTGAACCCTCTGCAATCAACAATTTGCCTAATCGCCATTTTTTATATTTGATGAACACTACTTTAAGAATGAAGATGCTAGTTCCTTGTTAGATACTTTTGGTGGTTTAGACAAAAAAATGTGTTGCAGAATTTGTGTAAAATAGAAAACATCCCCGGGTTTCCTTGCCTCTCTAACTATTCATCTCTTTAAATGTAAGCGGGGAGTGATTAGACTCTACACCCATATTACTGTATTTTGGGTTTGCTAAAACAGCAATCTTGTACATTATGTAGTACTAGAACTAGACAATACCTCATATTAGCTCTGACCATTAATTCTTTATTCAATAATTCAGTTAGTGCATAAAATTCACTAACATTTGCATGCAATTTACAGTACATTTACCACTTGGCAGTGTTCATTACAAGCTGTCACAAGTTCATTTCAGTTGCTCATGTTTTTTGATTTATACTCATACACAAAAAAAAAAATCTAATATCTATGCAGGATAATTCTTTTTAGGGCATTCATTGGGAGACACATAAACACAGCGTTATACCTCTGGGTAAACACCTTACTTGGAGGAAGTTTGATTCTAGACAAACCCAAAATTGCAGCTTTTCTTGGTGCTTTATCCTCCTGCATATAAATCCACTTTGCCCATAGTTCATTGAAGAATAAAGATCTTTTCTTTTTCATGTATTTTTTCTGCATGTCGGCCATGTTACAGTAGTTAAGATAATTCTTTGCTAAGGTTATGTGAAAATATTGTTACCTTCTGTCCAACCCCCTACATGTAAGGCATATACCCAGAGGTGTAATGCTGTCCAACAAATCTGCCAATTCTAAAGCTGCAGCACAAAAATAAAAAGGTTTAGTTATTATTACACAGTATTTATATAGCGCCGTCATATTACGCAGCGCTGTACAAAGTCCATAGTCGTGTCACTAACTGTCCATCAAAGGAGCTCACAATCTAATGTCCCTACCATAGTCATATGTCATTAATGTAGTCTAAGGGAGAAGCCAATTAACCTCACTGCATGTTTTTGGGATGTGGGAGGGAACCGGCGTACCGGGAGGAAACCCACGCAGACACAGGGAGAACCTGCAAACTCCATGCAGATAATGTCCTGGCTTGGGAGCAAACCTGGGACCTAGGTTTGCCAGACAAATATTACCTGGGTTTTTTTTAAACTTTTAACACATTTTTGCATTTGAAACCAATTATAGCCATACTGTGATTGTGCTATTTGTGCTATTTACAATGCGTCTGCCTTAATTACTATATATAAATACATATATATATATATATATATATATATATATATATATATATATTTAAAAAAAAAATAACTGACCAAAAGCTAATAATGTTTATCTAAGCTATTGGAAGCCTACATTGTTTTAATCAATTCCTTAATACTTTGATACATGCATAAACCAGTTTGACTTTGCAAGGAAAACTTTTTATTCACCAAAAGAATTGCCACTTCTGTTATTTTTCATATATTGGTGTACATTTGGAAAAAATACACTACTCCATAGCTTTAGGTTCTAACAAAACACGAAAAAAGTACATTTAAAACTTGCATCCTGAGAACCCTAAACACATATTTAATAAGCAAAAAGGGTTGTACAGTTGAATTTTCTGTATTGTGCTTCAGAAGGGAACATACAAATACCTTTACTTTGGCTCAGTGACTTGGGAAAAGCTCAGGAAACAGGACTTAACAGCAACAAAATTAAGTTTTTTTTTTCAGAGGAGAACGTACAAATGTCATGTATTTGAAAAAGAAATACCAGTAAAGAAATACCCCACTCATACACACAAAACCATTGTCAATGTTAAATGAGGCAAATTTGTAGATTACATCATTGTGTATAACTATTTCATGTGTAGCCCCTTTCTTTTCTTCTTTTTATGTTTGATTTGTATTACTTTTCAGATGTGGAAGTTCAGAAAGAAATATGAATTCTGTGAGCAAACTGCATATATGAATTCTAATTTGCTTTGCATCTGGCAAATTAGCTTAAAAGGGCTGTACTAAAAAATGGATTTAAAAAAATGTTTTCAGCTTAGATGCTGTTATAGTTACATAGGTGATGATTTACTTAACAGAATATGTTCACACTGAATTACGTTTTGATGTTCAAGAGAAATGATTCTACATATCTTGTAAGACATAAATATTTACTGAGCTGATTTAATACATATACGCTACTTGGTGTTCCAGGTTACTGTACAAATAATAATTCTACACCTGCTAGCATTTACATTTACTATGACATTGTACATTGAACTATAATAAAATTTTGCCATAGATAGACATCAGTCAGAAGATAGCAATGTCTGAAAGGGGTTGGATCCCACCTGCAAATATCTGGAAATCTACATGATAATGATGATATGAGTTTCTGCCTGATCTCTGCTGTTTCAATTCAAGTTCTACAGATATACTGACATACAAATATCAAATCTATAGTTAGGAAATAGACATTCTTTTTGGAGTTTGTCAGGGTAAATTTTGGAATCAAGACTAACTACATGGGATGTAGTCATTATTAAAGTTGTGTTCCCATTGCTCCAAGGAAAAGAGAACCACCAGTGACTTGTTGATAAAAGATTTTTTAAGTCCCCCCATCCCCAGACGACTATGGACATGAGGCAAGCTTTAAAACAAGACTCCTCTTAAATCTCAAAGTGCTTTTAATGTTTTTACCTCTTTAAAGTCACAAGACTTGATTCTGGTTGATAGAGTTAAGTTGGTTGCTAAAAACTTAGAAACATATAATGGCTTAATAACTGCGTTTTGAGCTTTAAAAAAATAAATTGCTCCACACTGGGAGTGGCACAGTGGTTCGAGTTTGTATATTCTTTCCATGTGGGTTTTCTCTGGTGAGTCCGGTTTCCCCTACACCCCAAAAACCATGTAAGTAGTTTCATTGCACTTCCAGGCTGTTGGGGGAGATATAGATGCACAATAACAAGAATAAAAGAATACAACAGCAAATAAATGAAAATCTTTCCTTTACTAAAATTGATTTCTCTGCAGCACTCACAAAAGGCCAGTCTTTTTTTTTTTTTTTTTTTGCTGGAGAACAATTAGCATAATCTTGCCCTTTACGCTCTAGCATTGTCTTTGGCTTGTCCCTCTTAGTTTTTGAAGCCCCATGCATCAGCCATGATCTGTCTGCATCTTACAAGGAAAGCACTAAGACAAAGTAATGATATCACAACTCCAAAAATAAGGAATGAATGAATACAGGTCTTATTTAAACATTTCTTTTGCATGTTAATGAAGAAGAAACCAGGTAAGGCAAAAATTAGTACATTCAATTTCAGCTTAAAAATTACAGATATAAATCAGGGCTCATTTTAAAGTGCATTTTTCCCAAATATCTAAATACTTTAGTATATAGGATATGGGCACAATTTCGCTGTAAACTTGTTGCAAAAACAATCCAGATTTAATAACCTTTTGTTTGTTGACTTGGGCTGTGCAAAGCCTGAATTAATGAGAAACTGTGGGCAGCGAAAAACACAGAAGTTGAAATACATGTTCCTCTTACCTGGATTAAGATTTACTGATTTGCACAGGCAATTTTGTGGTTTCAATATATTTTGCACACTGCACAACCAGAAAAGTGGTGCACATCTTCCTATATCTTCTTAATTGGACAGTGAATCAGCAATATCCCCTCCATCTAGTGAGGAATAAACACAAACCAATATAGGTGACCCAGTATGAAGTGTACATATCGCATACAATAAATATATTTGCCATTCATTTAGCTCTTTTGCTTGAGTTGCTGTTTAATAAAAATGATCTTTTTTTTCCATAACCTCTTGTTGTAGGCTCTTTTGGTCAGGGTCTTCTCTTTGGAATCCCCTTAAATGGATGATTTTTTTCTTTCCAAACTCACACAGTATTCAGGTTCATTGTAAATTTTATATTTATATATTCTTAAAACTTATGAGATTACACCCACAGTAATAAAAATAATTTCTTGCTATGCTGAGTGAGCACTGTTCCTTTAATAAACATTACCTAATTGCATTGGATGGTGGACTGAAACAACTGATTGCCGATTTAGGCAATCATAGACCCTTTTCAATTACTGGTGGGTAATGCTGCCCCTTTCTCTTCCTCATTTCTCACTGGATCTCACTATCAAGATATGTTCATCTGTCTGTGACTGTGAGTCACAGTGTAACAACATTTATATGTCTGTTGAAGTTTTATGTAATATATAAAAAATAAATTAGCTTCTATATTTTGAATGTTTTGTGTGTGTGTGTATGTATGTGTGTATATATATTTATATATATATATATATATATATATATACACACACACACAGCTGCATCTCAATTAGGTTAGAATATCATCGAAAAGTTAAATTATCTCTGCAATTCACTTCAAAAACGTAAACTCATAATTATATGGATTCATTATGCACAGAGTGATTTATTTCAAGCATTTATGTCTTTCATTTTGCTGATTATGGCCAACGGGTAATGAAAACCCCAAAAACAGTATTTCAGAAAATTAGAATGTCACAGAAGACTAATAAAAAAATGATTTTTAATAAAGAAATGTTGGATCCTTTTGCATGATTTGCTACTTCAATGTGGCATGGCATGGGGTAGGTCAACCTATCGCACTGCTGAGATATTATGGAAGCCCAGGATGATTTCATAGTGGCCTTCAGCTTGTCTGCATTTTTGAGTCTCGTGTCTCTCATCTTTCTCTTGACAATATCTTTATAGTTTCTCTACGGGGTTTAGGTCAGGCGAGTATGCTCAAACACAGTGATACTTTAGTCATTAGGCCAGGTATTGGTAATTTTGGCAGTGTGGGCATGTGTCACATCCTGCTGTAAAATGAGATCAGCATCTCCATAAATCTTGTTAGAAGAGGGAAGCATGAAATTCTCTAATATTTCCTGGTAAAAGGCTGCACTGACTTTGGATCTGATAAAACACAGTGGACAAATATCAGTAGATGACATGGCTCCCCAAATCTTTACTGACTGTGGAAACTTCACACTGGAACTCAAGCAACTCTGTGCCTTTCCACTCTTCCTCCAGACTCTGGGACCTTGATTTCCAAATAAAATGCAGTTTACTTTTATCTGAAAAGAGGACTGTGGACCACTGAGCATCAGTCCAGTCCGTTTTCTCCTAGGTTTGATGTTGTCTCTGGTGCAGGAGTGGCTTGACACAAGAAATGCAACCATTGTAACCTATTTCTCAGATATGTCTATGTTTCCTTACACTCAACTTTCCAAAAATATGCTTGGATACAGAACTTTGTAGACAGCCAGATTTTTAGCAATGACCTTTTGAGGCTTATGTTCCATGTGGATTGTGTCAATGACTGTCTTCCAGACAACTGTCAAGTCAGCAGTCTTCCCCATAATTGTGTGGCATACTGAACTAGACCTACTGAGAGACCATTTCAGGACACCTTTGCAGGTTTTTTGGGTGTTAGCTGAGTAGTATGAGATAGCATGAGTCTTATCATATTGAACTTTTTCACAATATTTAATTATCTGAAATACACCGAATATACACTTTTTTTTCATTATAAAACTTCTTATAACCATGCTTGGCAATTCATGCCACACTTCCTTTTTTACACACAGCAAAATCAGTAGTAAGTGTCCAGCACCTTTAGTAGGCAACACAATGTAAAGTAATAAAAAAAAGTTTTAAAAAATTAAATTCTAAATACTAAACCTGGAAAACCATTTCAAATTGTACTTTACAGTTTCAGAACCATCCATCCATGAATGTATATTTTATACATATCTAACATACACAGAATTGTTTAACTTCATGCTGTATATGTTTTGAGTTCTCTGTTTATCTGTGTAAGTCATGTATTCATCATAGTAGGATAAAAATATTTCCTTTCAGTTTTCATCAAACAACTAGAGTAGAAAATTGTTTTCATTTTGCAGCCATCATGATGTGTTTTAGCAAAGTTAAACACTAGCTGTCCAAAAATTTGAGCTTCAGGAAAGGAAATATCTGACTCGGATTGAGGTGTTTCACAACACATTCATTTTGTAACAGGACACAAAATAGAACAGATTATTTGAATTATTGAGGTGTGCTATTGCCTTGGAAGCCTTCACGTTCAGGAACACTTATCTGGTGGAATAGAAGGGAGGTTGAGAACGTAAAGCAGCAGTTCAAGTCTGTAATGGAATCACAACTCTAATCAGCTAAAGAGAGAACAAAACAGATGTGTCTTGTTACTTGTTCATACGCAGGGCCTGTTTACTTGCAAGGTCGCTCTAACAATTCATCTATCTAATTAACTACTTGACTTCTAGGAGTCCTGTTATTGATTCGTTGTCAATTCCAAAATCCTTCCTAGAGAGTCATCTCACTTGCAATATAAATAACTTAATTCTAGAAGTGACGTGTAACTATCACTTTATGGTCTGTAGACACGTAAGCAAGTTTGCACTATTACCTTTGTGTGATGGCTGGGTACATAGAGTACAGTGCATGGTGCCCTTTAAATGGTATATTTGACCTTTCCATTTATAACATACTTATTGAAAAGATTGGGGGGCTGATGAGATTTTTCATATATGTATACAATTCCTTACTCTGAAACTAGCTGGGTACATGTTATAGAAAGGTAAAAATAGTTCAATAGGAGAAATATACATTTATTAAAGATTTAAAAAGTTAAAAGGCCCCAACAAAAAGTTTGAGAAAATCTGGGTTACAATCCGATATAAGAGTTTGCATTTTAAAATGGTCACAGAAAAATAAAGATGCAGGGATTTGATTATAGATGTTTTTCTAATTAAAAAAGGGAATTATCAAGTTTAAAGCCTAATCAGCTGAAATTATATTCTTTACCTCTGAACTCGTTTAAAGCTTGTGATTCTAACTATTTCTCATTTTTTATTCTTATTTAGATTTTTTTGTTTTAATTTTGGCTTTCAAACCAGTTCCTTTACTTTTTTACAACATAAATTGTTCATTATTTATAGTTGAGGATGTTAAATACGCAAAATATCACAAAACTAATTGAGATTGCTCCAAACAGACCCTTTGCCAGTGGCAATATTGTAGCAAGAATACTAAATGTAATATGCAGGTTGGGTGTATTATATAACTATGTCAGGTCAATGCACAAGACAGGTGATGCATATCCACTTTATTCACACATCAGATATTTTCTTATTGGACAGTCACAATGTTTAACAGTTCCAATTTCACGTAATTTTGGTAGAAAAGTTATCAATATAAAAGTTAAAATCTTTTATATTATCAATACAATACAATTTAGGCCCAATAAATTTGATTCTGCAATGGTATAATGTGAAGCAACTGTTACTAGAAATTATTTGTGTTTATTTTATAGTATCCTTGTAAAAGTAAATTAAGGTAATCCTAACTTTTGCAGATTGGGAGACTCCTACTACAGTTAGTTCAGGTATTCCAAAAGGACTTAAGGCATACACTAAAACAAGTGGGGGAAAGTGTCCTTCCTGGGTAGTTGGCATGGCTAGCACCACACTTGTTTAGTAAAGCTGATCCTCCCCATTTCTTAGCCCAGATTAGAACGTGCAGATTAGAACGGGAAAGCATGGTGTAAAAACCATGAGCAACTTAAAACCTAGTCATTTATGCAGCATGTAAATGTTTAGTATCTGAAGTTGAAATCTTCTGCTTTACACATGCATTAAGGTTCACTGACAAGGGGCAATGGTCTTCCAGTCGGAATATATAGCACAGCAAGTGAACAGACTGGCAATATTGGCTTATAATGTGTTGTGGTAATGTGCTGTAAAATACACATTACTGCAAAGCCCCTATACAAATACTTGCAAAAACAGTTAATATTGGACCAAATACGGTAGGTCCAATCATTATCCTTTGACGAGAAGCAACAACATTTCCTAAATGCTCAATATAGTGTCCTGGTCAGTTTGCCACCTACGGGCTTTTTTTTAGTTTTAGTTTTATTTTTATTTTTTTTTAAAAACTAGGTTTTAGGAAACATCTACAAATACCTATACAGACTGTATTAGGGTTTGTGAATTGCTGCAACAAACAAGAAATTTGCCAAAAAATGATCCTGGCTGACTAGCTGTGCAAATTAGATGTCCAGAAGCAGTTAGTGGCAGTCTTTGCAATTGCAATAGCTATTAAAGATGCTGATAATGATGTTTTTTTATGTTTTGCCATTTGCCTACCTATTAGTGACACAATAGTTAGCATCAAATAAATGATCATGCATCAAAACTACAAAAGAGTCTAACAGCTACTTTTTTCTTTATATACTTAAGTGTCAGATTTCTGTTCTAAATGCAAATCAAATTTTTACTCTATTGTTTTAACTTCCAATTTGCTTGATTCCTTTTTTTATTGGAAGGGAAAGTAAAATAAGGTCACATTGTGCCTTTACACTTTAACAAATTGGAGCAATCATTTTAAAAGTGTATTGTCTTTACAAACACAATTTCTGTCCTGATCCCATTAGTGAACATTCCTATTGTCACTTTACTAATATAAAGTATGTATTATATTCCTAGCAGTGCCAGTATTATCTCTTAAATTATTAATAAGGTAGTAATCAGAATGTTAATGAAGCTTCAAACCTTGTTACATTTTGATGAATCTCTCTAATGCACTTCTGTATAAAACATGAACAAAAATAATTTTCGGCTGCTTAAAAATGCATGTGTGTGAAATTTCCATGTCTTAGTCCTGTGTTTATATTTTGTTTATTGCAAGTCTTTTGTTGGGATAAAAACTAATTAAATTATGCCCATTAAGAAGGATATTACTGCTTGGGAGCACTTAAAGTGTTATTTTTTTCTTTATAATTATAAATGCACTTAGAAAAGTAAAGTACAGCAGATTTCAAAACCCTGTAACCTTACAAAGCATTTAAATGGTAATATCAGTGTTATTGTATATTTTTTGTCTGCACTCATTCCAAGTTATGAAAAGACCTGTTGCAGTTCCACTCAATGCTAATTTAGGTAATTTTCCAGATGAATTATTTGTGTTGCTTCAACACTGAATCTTTTCCTACATTCAGTCTCTGGCAGGGCTCTTGCTGGAGGAACGTGGATTAAACAAGTAGGGATGTTGTATGTTTTGCATCCTCCAATAGAAAGACCTGTGCCAAATAATGTGTGTAGCACAGGCTAGTTCGTCCAGGGGAGTAAAAAGTATAAATCCAGCCCCTCCTTTAGGGAAATACCAGTGTGGGAAATAAAGAGATAGCTAAAGCTTTCATATGGATTTATCTAGATGCTTAGAATCATCCCAGATTTATTTTGGTACTGTTAGTTGAACAGAGCATGGTACACCTGAACAAATATCTAATACCTTGACTCTCTCTGGCATATTTGAGGAAGGAAACCTAGTCTATAATATACACTATATTCCATCACAGAAATGTGAGTTTGGAAAAAAGGGGGTATTTTTCTGTATGGAACAGTAATGTTTGGGTTACAGGTAAGGTAAGTAGGAGGACCTCAGGTGACAACAGTACTGATCTCTTATAACTGAAAGCTGAATTTTGCTCCAACAAGGTATTGGTGTTTGCAATAGCAGCCTCCATGTTTCTTTCAGTAAAGGTTTCCCTTTAAAGCCAGACTTGAGGTGGTTTCCAAATTAAGTGTATCTAAATTTAAAACTCTTGTGCTACTTTTTTAATCTTTCCACCCTTCCAACCAAGTTGCAATGCTGATTTAATTTCCTAGCATTTGGCTTTATTGTGGGAGGAGGAAGGACAGTCGCATACTCTCTATATTCAGATAATTGTTTCTGCTCTAGAGCAGTGAGGCAGCAGCGGGAAGGTAAATGTATGTAGGTGGTCATTAGTGAGCTAGATTGTTGTTAGATTGATCACAAATGGCAATATTATTAGTTAAAGGTTAGTCATCTAAACCAAAACTAAAATGTTATTCACTGTATTTAAAGTACATTTTCAGCAAGTACAAAAAAATATATAGCTAGATTTCCATTGTCTTTGTAACTTCCTGTGCACCATATTAATATAATGATTATATGCATTTTTCATCTACCTTTTGTCAGTGATCACACTTTCACATGATTTAGTATCAGCATTTTAACTTTGTTTTTCATTTGCTAACCAATTGAAAATTCCTCTAAATCTAACAGTGAATGTGCTTTACTCCTTTAGTGAATTAGGGTAAGTGTGTGGAGCTGGAGCAGTGCTTGGTCAGCTGTATTGCTCCAACTGCCATAGATAAAAGGGGTCTGATTATGAATGCTGTCTGATAGTGTTCTCTATATAGGAAATCCCACATTTGACTTTAATACTTTTATTTAGTGTTTTATGGTAGGGCTGGGCATAAATAAAATAATGTGTAATATATGTAAATATTTTTAAGTTTATTTCTATGTTTCTTTTCTTTCTTTTTTTATTGAAAGCATACCAGCATAGAAGCAAATGTTCAGCTGTTCCATGCACATCAAATAATGCTGTCCCAGGCATAGAAGAATCCTTTTGTACTTGTGATTTCAAAGAAAAAAACATGAGTCTCTTTTCTTTATTGCCCAGTGTATAAATGTAATTCTATGATGTTTCAAAAGCCTTACAAAGCTCTATGGCAAAGAAATGTTTTGATCAAGTATCAGATGAATCAGTACCATATGGGTCATACATCATCAATGCAGTTTACAATGCATAAATAAAAAATTACATTTTCGTTTATGATGCAGTCAAGAAAATATACAACAAAATTGCAAAGATTTGGAACAGTTTAAACCCCAACTTTTGTCACAATCACAGATCAAACTAACATTGGAAAGGCCATGCAGGAACTTGGGGAGTACCAGAACCCACAAAACCTAGGGTGCCTAATGATTTACAGATCTTAACTTTCTTATCAAAAAATAAAGGTCTGGCATGCCCACCCTTATCATTTGGAAATTAAAACTTCATATTTTTTAAAACCTTTAGTTGGCAGCTATGGGGAATAGAAATAGATTTGTCTGCTTTCTAATGTTAAGAAAGTTAAAATGTTCTGTCCCTCATGTTTAGGGATTTGAGGGCTCTCATTATGTTAAAACTTTGTCTCTTTACCTAGCTTCAGCAGCCTTCAGTTCCCCCATTTAGACTAAAAGACACAGTGACTGACTAATCTGACTCTTCCTGGTGAAACTGTTCCACACTTTATCCTCCTTCCCTATTCATTCCTATTATTCGTCACAAAGTATTCCCATTCTTTTTTCCCACATTTCTACATTATTTCTATCAGCTAACAATACAACCTATGGTAAAAAAAACTATTCCAGCCAGTCAAGAAAGAAATTATATTGTTGCATTTATTTTAACTTTAATGACATCATATTACTGAATATAACAGTAAGTTATAAATACGTTTTCACAGCTGCTATCTAGTGACTGATACAAACTGTGGCAGGAGAGATGAAGAACTTATCTATAAATATATATATATTCTAATAGGTAGAATAGCATTAAGAATAGCAAGAGTCATTTCAGAATGTAACTCAATCAAATTAATTTTACCTGTGTTAAATGGTTGTATATAGTTTTGCCACATTATATAATTATATGAGCTTGTTAGAAACTTTCCGAAAATCTTTGTCTTTCATTCTCTCTCTCGCTATCTCCACTGTATGTCTCCTTTTGTCCATCTCTGTTTCTTTTCTCTTTTCTTTTCTCTAATATGTAATTCTTATACTTTTCCAACAGACTGTGGAAGTAATCAATGTTATTAGTGGTTGTGAACAACAATTTAAACCAACCAGCTCTGTGAAGAAAGTTATTATCCATGGCCATAGTTCCTAGAGTGGCTTTATCCTTTTGCCTTAAGGCAGCGTTATATTATCACACGGTGTATTTGACAGTTTGCTTCTCGTCACAGCTACACTTGGTGATTTTTATTGGAGGTAAAAGGATCCTGGAAATCAAAGACTTTGTCAGTAAAACACTTTTTTCATTTTTCCTCCTCAGTTAAACTCAATGACAGAGTCAGCAGAGAAGTGAATTTTATGATTAGAAAGGTTGACTAACTATCCAGCATAACAGGGTTACACCTGGTATTTTTTGTAAAACTAACTGGCACATGTTTACCTTCAACAGAAAAAAACAACTTGTGTTACTGCACTAGTTTTTTGAAGGTAATGGAACAAAGTGTAAAAGTTGATGCAGATATGATGATTGCTGCTAATATTGCTGCAAAAATCAAGGTGAAGTCTAGCTGCTAATGCAAAATAGTAATATAGTACAATAGTTCTTATTAGGATTGAAGCATAGCCCTAAATAAAGCTGTATATACCAACATGTCGCTCTAAAATAACTTAACACCTTCCTAACAAGGGGTGCCCTTTTTAAGACTTTATTGTAGATAGAAAAGATAATCAATAAAGTTCCTAAATAAAGTCCTTGAAGGTTTAAACTCCTCAGCACACTGAGTGTGATGTACAGGTACTCCCTGGGTTACATACAGGATAGGGACTGTAGGGTTGTTTTTAAGTTGAATTTGTATGTAAGTCGGAACGGGTGCATTATTTTATTAAATGCAATTAGGACAGATTTTTGTCTCAACATTTGGGTAGTGAGGTGTCAGTTACTGTATAAAATCCTCACTGTAAATGAATCAAAACAAAGCAAAAAGACCTCTATGAAGCCTAGACTTTCATTACCTTCTGGAGCAAGCTGTGCTTTGATACGCAAAAAGAAACAACTGCAAAGTTGTCTTGGTTATTAAAGAGTAACAAGAGCTTGCAGTCTCAGCAAAAGATTTCTTCTGCAAGTCATGCAAACCGCACCCCCCCACCCCATAAAGCCTCCATCCTGCACAAGAAGGAGCAGGAAAGCCATGTCCTAATCCAGGAGTCGTCTGTTTGTTGAATGTCCTTAACTTGGGGACTACCTGTACTTCATAATCTAATACATCCAACCTGAAAAAACAATTATTTTCACCTCCTCTAGGTAAAATGATATACACACACCAAAACTTGAGGGCTATAGTAGTAAACAATAGTTGCATGTGTGTAAAAATGTTTTGGGTAAGGCTCTCCAATGGTCCAGTGATTTGCCCACTGATGAAGTTCCACCCCATAGTCCTACTGATCAACTGCTGATCAACAAACAGAGCAGTTAGCCCAAAATGCCAATTCATCAGACCCGGAATTTGTCATGATATGCTGGTATGCCTGAGATCATTTGTAAGCCATATTTGTGCAGCTCAGTTAATGAATTAATCAGGGTTTCCACTGCAAACATATACCATTTACTATAAATAATGATTTATTTCCCTTTATGCACTCCAAATTCTTTGTCACTTTATGAAACAAAAATAAATTTAAACTATTGGAATAGCAAGCATCCAAAAATGATCGAGAAGGTTTATTCATTAGATCACTCCCCCTTAATGTAATGCTTATATAGTAGCTGTATTAGCTGATGCAGTTTAATATAGTTGGCCATTGAATACATATAAAGCAAAATAGTATAGATTCATTTAAAAATAATAATTACATAGGTTAGTGGCTAGTTCTAGTCTAGTCAGCTTGAATATTGTTGTTTTTTTATTTGTTTAAATAATTATTATGATCAAATGGGGGAGAGGTTAGAACTTCGGTTGGGTATTTTTTGCCCTCTAATGCTGGCGTTTTTTAGAAAGTTTTCTTTACATTTACCTTTATTAAGAGAATAAATAGGTCATACGCGAGCTTACATGTCTTCCCTTCTACAACAAAATAAAAGTTTTACTACTTTGCCCCACTGGAAAAATTCCGATCCCTTTCTGTTGCTTTGACCTCTTTCAGTAGGACAAGTGAAGTGAGATGAGAACTAAAATACAAATGACAAGGTATTGCTTGGTTTGAGTTTATGATTATCTGTTCTCTCTACATTGCCTCATTTATTTGTACTTGTTTTCAGTCTCTTATTTCTTGACTTTTTTCATCTACAATGTTTAAAGTACATTCATGTTATATACCTGGAGTACTCAGTCTTCAGATGCTGAACATCAAACAACTATTCAAGAGGCATTGGACAATAATTACAAACTCCTCACTCTGAACTTTAATAAATCACTTTAGTGGAACACAAACCTTACTGTCTTAAATTACCTTACTGTTTCTCATTCTCTGGCTTTTTCACCCACTTCTTTGTATTACTACTTGATACATTGTTGACGTAGATATCAAGGTTGTAAGTCTTTCAGGGATAGTTCTGACCTTTAATGATACTGTGCTACAGATAGAGAATGATACTGTTTTCCAATGCAGATGTTTTTCCTATTTTCCATTTGTAGGGAAGCTATTATGCTGTTAAAGTATAACTGTATATTACAATTTCATAAGCAATATTTTTAAATGGTTAATCTATTATGAGGCACAGAAAGCTTAAATACATTGTCCAAGATGATTATTTTTATTTTTCTTGTCTGAAAATCTAGTGCCTGATCAGTGGTTCCCTAATGTCGTTTAGGGATCTGCTCTGCTGGTTGGCTAAAGGACTGATCACTGGCAAAAGCTACGGTTTTTCAATGAGGAGGAAGCAGCTAGGCACCTTTCCCCTATCCCCCCCCCATTCCCCACAGAACAGAGTGGCTGCTTGACAGTACAGCTCTTGTTCTGTCCTGTTAATTATTGAGAATCTGTAAGAGGCTTTAGAATTTTTTTCATTGGTTTGGTTAAATATTATTTTGTAACAAAATTAAGGAATATGTAATATTTGGTAGCCATTCATTGTAAAATTTCAATGTATTTGATTTGACAACAGGGCAGTAAAGGCCTTTCTACTGCTGGGGTGCCTGCTATTGACTTCACTCAATGACAATTCTGTTAATGTAAGAAAATTAATTTGTAATCAAGTCAATTTATATAAGAAAGGTAAATACTCCCCCTGCTCCATTAACCGACCGTATTCAGCATTGAGGATAAACTGTGCCTGTGATCTTTTTTTAAAGTAACTGTAACGCCCTGATACAGCATCAATGCTCACCAGACACCAATCTCCCAATCTAACTCTGCATTCTTTACCTATAATAAGCCCCCACCTAACCTCAAGAGGCTAGCTGTGCAGGCCTAGCACATGGTTGCCCCCTGGACTTCTATGTGCATAGATGGTGTCTGGGGAAGGAATGGCAGAGAACCATCAGCCCGCAGATAATGCAGTACAGGGGAGTCCAGCAGATGCAGGACCTGAAAACAGAACCCTACACAGGTAATCGATCTGGAAAACAAGGTATCCAAGAATAAATACAAGCAGAGTCACAGGCAAAGGCCGGTTCAGGCATCATACAATTACAGGGTACGAAAACAGACAAAGTTAGCAACAGTAAATCTAACAGATAAACACACCAGCAGAAGATTAGCCCAGTTTAACGCTACAAAAGGTGATTGGGGGCAGAGAGGCTATAAAGTCCAACAAGCCCATGGCAGTGGAGGATGAAGCCAGGGTCTAATCTGCTTCTAATACCCCTTTCAGCTGTGCACAGTCTCAGTATGTGCTGGGAATGCTGAGAGGGTACATCTCAGGCTGCACGTCTACTAGGACATAAATCCAGCCTTGATAGTACCAGAACATGCCATTAACTAACAGCAATCTACCTAGTTTACTGCAGAAAATATGAGAATGAAAGCACTTTACCTCTACCACTACATAGAGATGATAAAGTAACTAAAATTCTAAAATACAAGCCTTTGTCAAACATATAGCAAGCTTGTTGTAGTATTATTTTAGTTGCTTGAGTTTCGTACAAAAGACTGTTCAGTAGAATGTTCAGTAGTTCAGCAGAATTTATCTGTTATGATAGAGAAGAATATTACAGGCAACCTTTTAATAACCTTTTCCAGAAACTAGTTGATAAGAAAGAAAATTTTTGAGTTAAGCTCTATGGGGAGTGTGCCCAATGTTTAAGTTTTAGCATTTGGTAGGAAAAAAAATCCTTAAATACCGTAGCATAAAAATAAAAAAAAAATGTTATAAATGTAAATATATTTGTAATGATGTAATGATTTAAAAGTGATCTTCATGTTCCTTTTTAGAATATCCCATAATCAAATATATCAGCAAGCATACCCAAATCCTAAAATGTAAACCTTTCCTGATTAAAACATGGAAGTAACCATTTCCACCCTGAAAAATACCAGTTGCCTCCCTATCATGTTGACCCACTGACTTTATTAAGCAAAATAGCTGGGCAGCATGTTAAGAAAAAAAGTGTTTTTAAGAAATATTAGGTGTTCAAAGCTGGCGATGGAGGTTGGTTAATCAGCACAGACACTCCCAGAAGAAGACAGGACTATGGGGTGGCCAGAGGGAGGAGAAACTGTGGCTGTGCTAAGGAAATAACTTTATCTGGAGTAGTTGAAGTTTCTAGTAAATTTCTATGAAACATTGAAAGTGAATAGAATATAGAAATAGAATATATCATTTGGAATTTAGAGATGATGTTGTTTCGCCTATATACGTACACCTGTACAAAAGCAAGAAGGGAACATGAATAAAAGAATAAATTCCAGGCTAGATTCTTCTTTTGTAAATTGGCATTATTATCTGCCTATATGATGTTCCAAATATTTGAAGTCTCTGCAGAAAACAGATATATCGGATCAATAATCACTATAGAAATATGGTTCAGTGCACAACAACCTTTTAAGAAATGCATGAAGCTACATGCACAGAAAGAATTAGGTGCACATCATATCCTCTGTAAATGATGGTACCAAATCTGTTCATCTCTAGAGCTTCTCTCTGTACAGCTGAATTACAATAGGATACAGATATGTATGCTAAGTTACATACTAATAAGAATACTAACTATTAATAATATACAGGGTAAAAAGTAAAGTGCAGTAACCCACAGGAGATGGTCGGAATACAAATTTTTAAACGCAAATACCAGATGATTTTTTATGGGTGGTATAGAAATTACACTTTTCTTTCCTGAATATGCCTAAAAATGGTTGAAAAGCTGCTTTGGTAGATTATTCATCTTCGGACAGTCTAAATATGGAAAATGGGATTCAAATAGCAAGGTCCATTTATGAGATAGTAGCAAAGAGCTGTGGAGTACACAATTAGACATTTCAAGGAGGACTGGGCTTTGTTGTGTGCAGCTGGAAAAGTTAACCCTTGGATTACTGATTGTGCCTCAAGTCCCAATGCCCAAGGTTTGAAGAAAAAACACAGATACTAGGTGATTGCTGCTTATATGTGGGTTTTTACAACAGATTATGAGTAAGAATAGTATGTGGGAAAAACCGTACAGTCATTTACTTTTATACTGCTGTATATGCCTTCCAGAAACTTGGTACCCACATTTATTCTTCAATTTAAAAAATTTGACATGTTTGCAATAAAAACATGACAACTAGATTTTGGTTGTTTGCTATGGTTGAGTTATAATGCCCACCTTTGCTTTGCTTTTTACTATTAAAGTAACTCTAAAGCTATAATATAATAGTTTATGCATATATTTTATGCCATCTTTGGTTCATTAGGAAGGATTTCCCTTACTTCCTGTCCTAAAAACTCAACAGGGAATGAGAGGATAAATCCCAATTGTGAGGGTGCTCCTCTTTTAGGTAGTTGCTATGGGTACAAGTGTCCCCATTGGAAGATTTCCCATTTATAAACCTGGAAGAGATTGTAACCTCTGTGGTTATGCATTAGGTCTACCCAGATAATCATAATATATGTATATATATATATATATATATATATATATATGTATATATTTTCGCCTCCACCTTTTTACCATTACTGTTGTTTAATACTTCCAACTTTACACAGTTCCTTGGGTAAAAAACATATTTACAGTATATGTCTGAATTCATGTAACCCCTTTGTAACTTATGTGATAAGTGTTGCAGGGCTATGAATGCAATCTCGCTGGAGCATATTTCTTGTTTATTTGAAGACATTCACAAGATGTTTTATAGAGACAACACATCCCTTTTATTCCCTCTTGATTCAGTCAGGGGAGGATTTAAGTGGCTTTGCAGCAGAGAGCAATTTTCCCATAGAGTTTTCTCATTACTAAAACAAGAAAAAGTCTTTTGTAGTCATCTCCTGGGAGCTGGAATTATCAGTTATTTTGAAGTTATAACATAATATTTAGTGATATAAACAAAATTACATTACATTTCCAGTTTCCATCCAGCCTTTCTTCTCTGCTTTCCCACCGAGATCCCAGAAATAATCTGCAGTGCTCCGTAATATATTTCCCCTTAGTAAACTGTTCCAGTGTAATGAAAATATAACCTTACATGGTTTAACCACTTCAATCTGAGGAAGATATTTTGAAGTACCTATAAAGTACCTTTTCTCTTGAATTAGGAAAGGAGTATCAAGCAATTTTACTTTGATTTAAAGTGTTCTACAGAAATATTCCGTTATTACTACTAAGTAGAAAATACTTATAGCATTACTGGTTTAAATAGTGTTATTGTTTAAAGCGCTGACAAGCAGGCAAACCATATCCCATTTTAGACCATATACACCAATATCATGTAGGATTTTTTATAACCAAGAGATTTATTCCTCCTTCTTAAACATGTGTATGATGCAACATTTATGGTTTGTTGGTGAAAAGCAGTCTTGAAATAACATTCAGGCTATATCCACAGCTCACAGTACATTAGTGCGGTGGTCAGTAGGAAGAATGTCACCCTTACAGACAGCCAAAGAGATTATTGGTGTCACTTAAGTTGACTTGATGGGCAAAAAATTGCTCATTGCTCAAGGAACACCTAGCAACCACTGGAGGAACCCTAGAATTCCTAGGAACCCTGGTTTAAAGCATGGGGTGAGATATGCCATTCAGCTCTATTTTGTAGAATGGACTAAAATGTTTTTGGGAGGTCCATTTTCTGTTCTTGTATTGAAATATCATGGATTCTGGAACATGTGAAGAAGCAGGTTACGATATCATTTATAAATATACCTATCGATGGCCATAAACTGCCACATTTAATGATCCTATTGTGCTGATTCTGAGGAATAGAATCACACAGTAACCGATCTACTAAATGGGGCCAGGAGCAAGATGGAATCAGTTTGTTGGCCATTGGTTACTGTACTTAATAATTAATACTTAAGCTTGTCTCTGCATGCTGTTTAGTCTTTAATGCACTGAAAGCACATGATGTGTTAGAACATGTTAACACAACCATTCAGGTCATTTTCTATAAGCGTGTTGGAATTGTTTCAGATTGCCATTATACATGTAGACTTCTAAATTGCTTTAAATGGAAATCTTTGGAGAGCAACCCATGGGCTTCAAATGCAGGAGTTTAAAGTAGAGCTGAGGCAGGTGACTAGCCCTTAGGTAAATTATTATTTGATTCAGGAAAAACTTAAAAATGGTAAATTGCACAATAGACTTGAGTTTGTATGTAATGTGTTACATAATGTGTAAAAAATGCATGGTCATATGAAGGAGTGGACACTCCCTCATATTATTAATATATGAGGGAGTGTCCATATTAATATATGGATTATCAACTAGATCAGCCGCAAGTGTGACACAAATGGCTTGTTGACTGTGGTTATTGATACACTGCATGGAGATATACTTAGGTACCAAAAGCCCAGCCCTAGGTAATACTACCCAAACCCGAGCCTAGAATCTTGTCTAACCTAAAAAATGCTTTCTCATAAAATTACTCAGTTCTTATCTAGGTTTAACACAGAGTTGTCTGAAAACATTGTAAAAACCTTCTTAATCTTTCATCACTATAAGAAGTGGGCTATCCAACACGAAAAACCACCCCAAAGACACAATACCAATATGCTAGGTATAAAATTATTTTTTGTTTAAAGGCATTTTTTAGTTTTGGACAAATTAGCAAAGGGCTAGAACAGTGTTTCTTAACCAGGGTTTCCTCCAGAGGTTGCTAGGGGTTCCTTAAGCAGTGATCAATTTGTACTTTTAAGTGACGCCAATAATCTTTTTGGCTATCTGTAAGAGTGACTTTCTTCCCATTGGCATCAATGTAATAAACATTCTTCCCATGCTGCTTTATACAAAATCAGAAAAAGTCATTTAGCTAGAAATACATATCAGGTCTCCAATTTAGTGAACTCTACTAAGTTTTAGGCTCCTAGAAATGTTGCCATGGGTAAAACCGTACAAGGGTCTGTTCAGTTGTCGTCATACATATGTGAAAATTGGATGGACTGGAGAATGGATTTCTGTTTTTAATATTAAATGGCTTTGAAGTAAGGGATTAAACTACTATACAAACCACCAGTCACAACAGATCTCCATGAATGAATTAAGTCAAAAATAGATGTGATTTTCAAAAGTCAGTTTTCTCTACTCATGTCTAATGTACCTAGTGATAAATCAAGCAGACCATGAGAAGTGGTATAGAGGATAAACTGCATTTCTAAAGATTTTCTAATGTCAAACAGCAAGACACCAACAACCATTACAAAAGTCAGAATGGATAAAATGAAATTACATATCAGTATAAATGTGATGCTCACCTTTCATGGTACATCTAAAAATATAACACAAAAAAAACCATAACATTTCAAAAAGGATCATATGTTTAATGAAAAAGGTCCATTGCTTTACAAAAAAATACAATATATGATATATATATATATATATATATATATTGTGGTATATTACTGGGGGTTGCTTATGGTAATGGGATGCTTACAGGGCAGATAAGAGGCAGCAGACATTAAACATCCAAAATACCAGCAGTTTTATTTCGTTAGCCCAGTGTTACAGCACACTTTCCAGCACTTTCCAACAAAACAATAAACAACAGTGACCCGGCTGGAGATCTGGCTAACTCACTGGGTGCCCTTTCTCTCTAACACTCAATATCAAGACAGTTTCACTCCCAGTTCAAGTCTTGTTTGCCCGCTGGCTTTCCTGAGGCTCTGTCCCCTCTCATGCAGCCTGGAACCCACTCTGGCTCCCTTCTCCTGCCTGGAACAGATTCTGGCTCCCTTCACAGTCTGGAACCCTCTTGCTACCTTCTCAGCCTGGAACCCTCTGACTGCCTTCTCAGCCTCGAACCCTCCTGCTGCCTTCTCAGCCTGGAACCTCCGGCTGCCTTCTCAGCCTGGAACCCTCTTGCTGCCTTCTCAGCCTGGAACCCTCTGACTGCTCACTCCAGCCTCTGACTGATCACACTACAGCCTGCCACACACTGGCTGATAATCTCCTCTCTTGCACCTGAGTGCAGATAGATATATCTCAAATCAGGGTTGGGCCAGGGAACCCACCCTTTCACTCCCTTGGCCGGCTCCAGGGCCCTAAAGTCCCCGGTTTTTCTTCCTAAAAACCTACACACATAGTTATTCTCTATTACCTGGAGCCTTTATACCACTTTCCCTGACATTTTTGTGACTCTCTATAAATATATATATATCAACACTTATGGCCATTAAAATATTTCTTTAAAAAGTGTGTATTCAGATATTCAGATGTATTTTCACAGATCCCAATCATTTAGCCCATTTTGGCTTTGATTTGGTTCCAAATGACTGAGCAAGCTTTATTCAAACCACAGAATTCATTATAAGGCAGCAGGCTGAAAAGACTTTGATACCTCAAAATTAGTTTAAGTTTGCAGAAATATATTATAAGATTATATATATGATAGTGGGCACAGTTAGGATAAAATATGAATGTGCCTTCTTTTAATTCTAATTAGTCCAAAATGTGTTCAGTAAGCCTACATTACAAGTAAAATGTTGGTTGTATTTTACATTAAGGCAGCTTCTCTGACTTGGTGATCAGGTAGGAACACAAACTCAAGGAGAATACGATATGCACAGCTGAGGTTCTACATCTGTCGTCAAGCAGTCCTCCAGTTGTCCCATATCTAGTGCAAAAAAAAAACAAACCACTGATGAGTTTCTAAATTGTATTTTTAATGTTAAAATCAGATCAGATACAGAGGAGGGTGCATTTTAATATTTTGGATTGGGCATTTTGCCTTTTCTTTACATACACAGTCACATGTGGCAGGGGAGTTAAGGAAAACACTTTTGTTTTAGTAAATCACAGTTGTCTTCCACTAGCAAACACATATTGCTTGATATACCTTCACTCTTTTTAGGCTCTAAGATGTATAGTTAATGCAACACGTACAAAAAGATTATAATATATATTTTTAGATATTCAGTAGACTTAACCTAATCACATGTTTAAGTATTTAATAAATTTGTATTTATACTTTTGATTAGGATTATATTTTTAATAATGAATATAAAGAATTAATAGGTCTGTGCTAAGTGTTTTTGTAGACATATAATGGAATCAAGATGAATACCATGTAAATAGTAATTGATTAATAATTATTAACACATTGATAGCATCGTCAGAGCAGATGTAAATCTTAATAGATTTATTATTTCTAAACTATGGCAAATTTTTAAAATTATATGTTTCAACTTTTTTTTTATTCTTTGTTGCATTTCAGCGTTGCTGATTTTATGTTGTCCATTTGCAGCTTCTCTTCATGTATACCAGTTTGCATTTGCTTTTCCCTCATGGTGACTATGGAACCCCATGTCTGTGCTATGGTGTACTATGTATGTATAAAGGGGGTTCCATATTCCAAATAAGTTCCCTGTCCACAGGCTCCCACAACACTGAGGTCATGTTATAGGGATGTTATAGTTCCGTTGTTAGTTGGGAGCGGGCGTGTATCTAGTTTTGCCAAAAAGAAAGAGGCTGCACTTTAATCTCCTGGTGGTATTCCCGAGTGTGGCTTGGGCTTAATTTTCAGCATCAAAAGCAGAAACCCTGAACACACATTTGGGGTGGCATTGCAAAGCGTTTTCCTGGTCCATACAAGCCCATAGCGTCCTCCATCTGGCACCTGGCATCTGTGTACCGTGGCAGCGCACCCCCGGAGTAATGAATGGGACATGCGAGCATGCAGGGGTTATCTCCTTTGGCAAGCCAGATTACAGTGAATCTGTTATGAATAAGGGAGGGTAAAGTCTGTTTTTTTTATGCTTCTTATAGGCTAAAGTATTTTGTACTTTTTCTTTTGGTTGTAATGGGTCACTTTCTCCTAATGTTTTTTATGGGTTCTAGTAGATATCATGAATATAAAAAATGTTTGAAACACACAATCATGTAAAAAAAAAAAATTACTTTTAATTAAAATAAATAAAAGACACAAAAATCAGCTTAAACAAGAATACATAATAAATGAAAAATACTGAAAATGCGATAATTCGGTATAATGTATAGTAATATATTTTTCTAAAACACCTCCCTCCGTCACATACCTATAGACAAAACCACATAAATATATTTTCTATTATTTTGTATTGGATTGGATACAGGACTTTGTATTCAATCCAACGGATTGTTACTGACCTGCTTTTGCCTTATCCTTCTGTACCTTGCTTGATTGGACTTAACCCTTGCTGTGCTGTACCATTCTGAATAAACCTTATTCAAGGATATCTGGAGTTGGTTGTGGTTTGTGTGCCCAGGCGCATTACACATTCCCAATAATGGTATCAAATCACATACAAAAACACTGCCAGTGGGTTTCAAATGGTGAAATATTAGATCTCAAAGGTTTCAGACAGCATAAATCTAATCTACTCAGACTTGCCACATTGGATTTGGATTTATGTAAGGTTGAAGCCATTAACTCTGTAGAAAAGCTTGAAACAATGCCATTATTCAATAGGGTAATACATAATGGTATTGGTTTACTTAAGGTTTACGTTCCTGTAAAATATCCAACACTGTATGTCTTATTGTTTAATGGAAGAAAAAGCATTGTCTGGTGCTAAAACTTTTGAAAATGTATGGTGATAGCCATATGTATTCTTAAGGCAAATACATTTCAAACATGTATCAAGGACTAATCAAATTAGTAGGATAGATTAATTAGGAGTTATACATTTTATATAAAATATGCTCTGCTAACCCTAGGTGCTTACTATTATTTTCACACTTTTCTAAGAAACTCAAAAAGAACATAAGTAAGGCCACCAGAGTCACTTATAAAAATTAGGAGCTGTCTTGTATTTCTAATTATCTATTCAGCACCCTGCATCATGAAATGATGAAGCTTCACTACAGTTCTAGTTGAGTGAATACCTGTTCCTCTCGCAGTGTGCACTAGTTCCTCCCACTGGTTCATACATTATTAAGATTTAAACCGATGATTTAATCTAATGTTTATGGTGGGGACCAATACTGAAAGGGTTGAACACCTGCATTAGCATGGAAGCAGTGAAGAGGTGGTGTTTGAGGACACTTCTTTTAACACAGATCCCTATATTTTATTATAAACAGAAATACAACACTTATGTCCCCATAATATTTTAACCTACCAAACATATTTTCCATTACCTGCTGATCGTTTCAGAAATGCATTGCCCCTGTCACTTTAGGTAAAGTGAACAGAAAGTACAAATAATCCTAACTTCCTTTTGGTAACTAATATTATCCCCATCCTTTATGTAATGACAATGAACAAAGGCACATGTATGTAGTCAGGCCAGAGATTCCCTCTGTAGACAGAAAATGCTATAGGTAGGATTACAGTTACAACAACGAAAAAACGCATCATTTTAGGATTGATAAACTGCAATTTATTACATTGTTGTTTTTGAAGTAACATACACTATGTAGCTCAATTCTGCATAATTATTATTCTTCATTTGAAGCCCTTTCTTGAACTCATGTACATCTGCCATCCAAATCATTCCTAGCATTGCTTTTTGTAGGGGAAAGATAGGAGAGCCCACAGATCAGTTTTACTGGGAATACCTTGTCATTTCCAGCTTTATCCTTTTTATATTAATAAGTAAAGTCACTGATGTTCAGCACCCACAGTCACTGTGCAGCAAATCTTCCAAGGGAACCTGTTATAGTTTAAAATAATATACTAGATGTCCTTGTAATACTCTTATCATCTAACACCATACAGTGTAATCATCACTAAGAAGGCAAGTCTGGAATTTATTCATAACTTGCACTATCATGCTATTACTAGATTGTAGTGATCCTGCCAGCTTCAAACATGCAAACAATCTGAGTTTTTGTTTCTGTAGCAGATGTTAACAAGGCATCTGCAAAACACCGGGTCTACTGCTAAATAAATAATAACCTCTAGAGATGCTTTTATGTGTCTCATAACCATAGAGTAAGTCATTGCTTCTAATACATTTAATTGTTCATTTCCCTGTAACAGTGTCTTCATTATGTGTTATCCCAGCTGTGACCACTTCATATGTATGTGGAGTTTAATAGGGATAATACTGTTCTGCTAAATGTTTGTTAGCACTGTGACTGTTCATTAAACAAATTCATTTCTTTACTATATTTTCCTAAATGATAGAACTTACTTTTTAATGGTTTTTCATGTTGCCATGGCTGGATTTTCGTCAATGGAGCTTATAGTCACACATCTTTGGCACACAAAGCAACACTCCATTGCCAGGATTAGCTCTGTAATGCAGAACATTTGCTTGTTTTACTCGTGCTAATCAGGCCTAGAATACTGTGATAATGTGTAAAATATATATAGTATGATTGTAGGTATATAACAGGGCGGTCCAACTCTAGTCCTCCATGGAAAGGATCTGTACAAATCTTTAGATAACAGCAATATGTCTGCCGTTTACAGTCTGCCATTATCTCAGTTTTTATTTGATCCTTTAACCTCCCTGGCGGTATGATTATTTTAGTATTTTTCAATGTCAAAGTGGTACATTTGACATTTAAAAATACCTATTATTTTAAATTTCCCGCCAGGCCCTGCCTCCATATAAACACACGTTGCATGCTGGTCTGGCATCTGCATCCCCTTGCTTCGGCGGGCATCATCAAGGGGACACAGATGCCAGACAGGCATCGCCAGAGGACGCCAAGGGCTGCGGACAAGGTAAGCCCTCAATTCCACCTTGGGTGTGACTTGGTGCTTTTTGTACTGAAAATTAACCCTGAGCCAGGGAGGTTAAATATGGACATTTATGATGACCATATTTTTAGCAAACGTCTTTACAGATGGTAAGGAACTATGGCAAAAAAAAATAAAATGGCACTTCCTAGGCAGGATGATAATTTACAGTCTTTGCAGTCCATCATATACAGTAAAGGCTACTAAATGTTTCTTTGACTGCAGGGGCTCGTGGCTGGTGAGCAGTTTATTGGGCAGTTATAGATGGCTGATCACTTGCCAGACACTCATCTGTCACTCATCTCCTCTATGCTTTAACACAGTGTTTCTCAACCAGGGATCTGTGGAACCCTCTGATTCCTCCAGAGGTTGGTAAAGGTTCTCTAAGCAATGAGCTGTTTGTGCCTATCAGGTCAGTTTAAGTGACACCAATCATCTTTTTGGCTATCTGTTAGGGTGCCATTCTCCCTACTGGTCAGCAGTGTAGGATGAATTCTTCCTATTGACCACTTCACTAATGTACTGTGTGCCAAAACAAAGTTTAAAGTTCCTTTAAAATAAAAATGTTAAAAAATGTCAAGAAAGGCTACTTTTACATAATGACAGATAAGAGTTGTGCTGCTATTCATTTGAATGTTAAAGCATAGGAAAGGTTGAAGATGAGCAGTTATTTTCAGCTGAAATTTCCAAAAATGTTTTTTTGTATTACCAGTGTAAAGCAAACAGAAATAACACCTTTATATGCACAACAAAACAATTCATTCATCTCCAGGTAATTTTCTTTCGCTGTATTCCCTATATTTGCATTGCATATATTCTGCAAAATAATTGATGCCAGCAAGAATTATTTTGGTCTGGTTAAAACTTAATTGTTTTAGTGACATACTGCTGTATTATTACATTGTATTCCCATTACTGCTTTCAGCTGCCATGAAAGTCTGAAACTTTATTATTTATTAAAACTTTGTAACAGAATGGAACTGACAAAACATTTCTCTTTTAGTTTTACAGTTTTTCTCTTTCCTCTGGGATGCGATTCCCAGAGCTATAGTTAAGCAGGAGAAATATGTTTTAGTTTTAAAATGTTTTCTTGGCTGTATTTTTATCTGGTAAATCGCTAGCAGCTAAACAAGGATAATTTGGTACAGAGTTTTAAAAGTTGAAAAAAAACTTGTAATATGCTATTTTTAATTGAAGAGCTGCCTGATATCAATCTATATTCTGTTTAATGCCTAGTTGGTTTATATATGTTTTAGACATTAACATCTATTACAAGCCAACAGAGGTTCTAGCAAGTGAAACAATTATAGTCTATACAGTACTGGGGTACAAATGACAAAAGAGGGGTCTCTCTCTCATTACTTATATACTATAGAAATCTAATAGATAACCATAAAGTTTAAGGGTTTCTAACCCCTCATGATCTGCAAAAGGTTTTGGCTAGACATACAATTCCACCTTCCTAGTAAATTCATAATTTGTACAAAGCTTACAGGTAGACCTGTATTAAACAGAATGCAGACCTGTGCAGAGGGATCTAGAAGTATTGTATCCTCTGAACCCAAGAACATAATAACTTATGCTGTGTTATTTAAATGTTATAAACCATGGTTGCTAGTGAGATAAGGAAGGAAGTGTGTATTGTGTATCAGTGTGTGCCATTCATTAACGGCTATTGAACAAGGTATTGGTAAATACAAATGAATGTATTTGTATATTCATTTAAAAAATTCAATGTGTTTCAAATGTACTTAATGAAAGTACCTGATTGAACATGGAAAACCAGAAAAAGAGGTCAATGAGGCTTTGCTACACTCACATGTGTGAGAACATATTGAGAGAAAGATTAGAGAGTGATTGTTTATTCAGTTTGGCGCTGCTCCCTTATTGTCAAATTACAGGATTAGGACCATCAGGTTATATACTTGTAATACCTAAATACTAACTTCAAGCTTGCATTTAAAAATAATATGTATGTCATATTCTGTATGTGTGGGGGGCTACTGTTATTTTTGTGTTTTATTGCAGCCTAGAGTTCAGCCCTAATTGCAGTAGGGAAAGTCACAAGCACAGCCATTAAATTGCAAGGTCTTGTAACTTTCAGAACCGTCTAAAACAAAGCTACAAATTTTTTTTTTTACAGCTGTATGTTTAGTGTTTGTCTGAAGTCCTGATGTGTGGAAAAGTAAACTCACATTTTGGAGCTAATGGTATGCTCTAAAATATATTTGGGTATGCATCCAGAGAGTGCTTTATGAGAGAGCAGTGATATAAAGTCAATTATTATTGAATTGATTTATGCAGATGGTAAGCCAATAAATACATTTATTGTACAAAGAGCAACAACTCCACAATAATAATAAAAACATTTTTCTTTATTTCCAGCTAAAATTTTGTCTAAGTTACTTTCAATTGACCTCACAATTAGGATGTAGTTGTAGTGCATTAACCTGGACCGGAATATTAAATCTTTAAATGGCATAAGAAAGCTCACGATGAAGGAAGCCATTCCTCTTGTCTTGAACCTCTTACTGGTTTCAGAATGAAGAAGCTGAATCTTTTATTTTAGTTTTACCAGTTTACTGCTGGTACCCTGTTGTATGAAGGCAATCAGTCTGGCATTGTCTGCTTCTATCAAAGCCTTATGACATTTAGCTTAATTAGTCATTTCCTTTAATCCCATCATAATCAGTGGTCATTATTACTTGGATTTCTGGGACACAATTAGTAGTATTAGCAAATGTTTATTAACTTCACAGTAATTTTGTGAATAATTTGTGTAACAGAATAATGTTTATGTATTTTAAAGTTCATAAAAGGTTTTTATTTACTACTGCTTTAATAAGTTGACATGAGCTGCCAGTAACAGGTAGGATAAGGATGCAGCCGTGCAAATCAGGGTATTATAAACGTATCGATAGCATTGAATATTTTGATAAGGGGCTGTTTTTTATAGTTTGTATGTTGAAAAGTTCAGCAAAATGTATTTTATACTGGTATACTGGAAGAAATGAGTAATTCAAGACAAATAATTGTTCAGCTAAGATAGAAAATTTGCTTTATATAAGATCTACTAAAAACCAACACTGACAAAAAAATATTTGTCCAGATTAGATTATTTGGTCATTTTTCCTTTTGTTAGTGTAAAATATATACTCCTTAGGAAATTACAGGGGTTTATATTGCTGTAAAATGTTGGCCTGATTGCTTTTCTGACCCCCTGACTTTAATTCATGCTAAATCACTGACCTGGAGCAAGTCTAAGAATAAAGAAAGTCAACATTTCTCATCTGTATACTTGTTCCAGGGTCAGTATGAAAAAAAACACTTTTTTTTAAAAGGAGAGTTATCAATTTTTTTATCAGTGATTGCCTAATTTTATCAAATTATTGTTCACAATTCTCATGGGCATATTTTGTGTGTCTGAAGGCAACATTTTAAAAATATCTGTGTATTCTGTGCAAGAGTTTTCATATCTACCAAGTACTGCTTTATGCCTGTAGGAACCCTATCATATCCCCAATTCTTTATGTAAAGGTAATCATTTTTTTTGAAACTTGCCCTGAATACCTTAATATATCAAATAAAACCAAACATATCAAATAAATTTGAATAATACTTGTTCCATAGACACTTCAAATGTTAGGAACTTCAAACTTTGCTGTTTTTTTAAGCCTGCTATGTAATCTTTTCCATCCATTAAGTTTTTCTGTGCTCAGTGCTTAAAGGAGACTGCTATAAATAATGCAAAAAAGCCTTCTTAAACAAGAGTGAAGTCATGTCCTTCCAGCTAGCTTTTTAATAAACAACATGACTGAATTCATTACTTAATTCTCAGCTAGAAATAGAGAAATGTAAAATACCCTATTTTACTTCTACTGATTAGCTAGGCTAACACAAACATGGTTTAACACAACACAGACATAGTCAAGATGTAGTACTAGCCTGATGGGGGTTCCGACACTTCCACACTCTCCAACTAAAACCAAGTTTGACTTTAGATACACGTTTTATATTTCACTGCATGTGACCATATAGACTTGTCCATTTGCATGCGTGCAAGTGTTAAAAGTCCATTTGATATATATTTTATTACTCATTCACTTTTTTTAAGTCACTTTATGTCTTATTTCATTTATGTGCAAGCTTATCATATTTATTCTAGTAATACATATATGGATACCCACAACCACAACCAATTATTTTGTTATCTATTAGTTCATAATATTAGCTGCATTAGGAGACTTGATTTAGTCTTTGGCGTTGTAAAATTTTACATGAATTATTTACTAAAATGAAACATGTATATAGTGGTCTATTTCTTAGCTGTTCATTTTAGTATTGGCAAAGGATTGTGCTTTATGATTTTATAACAATGCCAACTATGGCCATAGAGATAGCACTGTAATTGTTAGGAGATAATTGATATGAGAGCACTGAAAACACAAATGAGTAAGATAATGAATACTGATGCTTATCACAGTTAAAAATGGTTCATTCATAAATATAAATGGTGTTCATTAGCATGTATATTTTTAGAGTGTAAAAGCTAGTCTCAGGACAGTGAGCATCTATAATGCATACAATATTTGCATAAGGCTTAAGGCATAGGCACTTTTTGTGTCAGTCTTTAACCTTCATGTCTTGCATTGGGAGTTAGGGTGGTGAACATTCCTCCATATGAAAGATTGAAAACAGAACATGCCACTTACAGGTCAAAATTAAATGAATGGTCTTTCAGCCTTGGAAACTTATAAAGCTCAAGCGGCTTTTATGTACAAAAAGTCAATACAGCTATTTCTTGTAAAACATATATGCTTCACATAGACTGACTTAATTCAGGTAAAAGTGTATTCAATAATTCAGGTAAAAATGAAGTTTTAGTTGTAAATCATTTTAGTAAAAGGATCTTTACATGCTATGGATTGTTTTGTCATTTCAGTTCTTTGTCTCGTCTAATGCTCGTGTTACATATATCATCAATAATGACATTATTTGGCTGCATGCTATGTAAATAGTAATTATATTTTTTAACCCTTATGAATCCGGAAAGTATAACAGGCCACTGAATTAACTGAGAGAGGTTGCTCTTCATTTAGTAAGCACTCCAAGAGTGGAGAAGAAAAACTATCGTGGGACAACGCTGGAAGGGTTCTGATCCAGGATTGAAAACATTTGCCAACTAATAGCAAAATAATTAAAATTACAGGTTTGCTGGTTTACTAGGTTCTCCCATGATAGTCTATCTTCTTTAGTCCTGGAGTTGTTTAAAAAATCAGTCCATAGGTCAATGACTGTACATATAAAAGCTTTTTTTCCTGTGCCATCTATTGGTACAAGCCCACTGTCTCTAATAGCAAATCTGGGATTTAGCAGAGATTTATAAAAACAACAAGCCAACCATTCAGTCCTCCATAAAAGTCAGGCTTTCCCCAGATCTTTCCTCCAAATCTGTGAATTAGTTGAAGTTGTGCTTTTAAAAATTAGCATTTCTCCAATTTTAGATGTTACTATGAATATAAAAGCAACAAGGTTAATCTTCACCTTTATCAACAGTTTGTAGACTTATGATGGTGCTTGGGTAGCCAGCAATGCAACCTTTACAATCAGTTAATGTAGCCTCTACAATCTATTTCCAACACTGCAGCCAGATCTATCTATTTTGACTCTTCATCTGCTGCTTATCTATTCTGTCTCCCATGTGTGACCAGAATCAAAGTCAAGATACTGTGCTTTGACTTTAAATTACCCCAAAGCTACAGTTCCAACTAAATTTCCAACCTGATACATGAATACACCCATAGTCACCCTCCTCCAGTGATCTACTAATGACTTCCTAACTTATAGCTCATGTAAGGCACACAGACTTCCCTAAAGCTGCACCCACTCTCTGGAACTCCCTTGTCCCGCTTATTAGTCTTGCTTCTACCTTCCACACATTTAAACCCTAAAACCCACCTTTTCAAACTTGCTTACCTTGCCTATTTTTATGCCTCTCCTAACCCAATATTTCATATATAATATTAGTCAATAATACATTTCTCTACTTTTTGTATACTATGCTCCTCAACCTCTTAGTTTGTAAGCTCTATTGGCAGGGGTCCTTTCCTCAATATTTTTTTAACTATTTCTACTTGTCATGTATTGAAGTTTGTCATCTGCACCCCCCTACCTATTGTATAGTGATGCTTAATATGTTGGCGCCTTATAAATAACCGTTATAAATGGCAATAACTGGCAAAAACATGGGTACTTTGTGTATTCACTTTGCTGTCTAAGTAGGAAGTTCACATTTTTAAATCAACACATACAGTATGGACCATTGGTGTTCATGATAGCAAAGCTTTTGTAAGACCATTTTGATATTTTGATATTCTTCTTTAAGTTTTGTTAAGTGAACAATTGGAATTGATGCATAGCAGTTGCCATTATGCAGTAAAACAGATTTCAAACTTCGAGTGGAACTGTCTGTGTTTGGGCTCTCACCATACCATAGGTACACCAAATTTCAAAACTTTTCAGTTTTCTATTTTTCTACTGACATAGACACCCTACACACGTTTTCATACCTTATGGGAAGCCCAATATTTATCTTGGTCCCCAGTTTAATACCATGTGCACGATATGCTTGTTTCACAAATTCTTTAATGTTACTTCTCTGTTTTTGCTGAGAATATTCACCACAAAGGTGGCAAAATACATTAGGGTCATTTAAATAAAGTCTTCTTGAAAACTCATATTTCTGTAAAAAAAAAAGAACATGTATGAATAAAAAGAAGGAAAATAAACGTTTCATGAAAATAATGCTACATTTAATTTATAAAATGCAAAACATCGGTGTAATTAAAGATTGATAATATGCTGTGTTAACATTTGTTGTTGGTAAAATTGTCTATTACAATTCCAAAGACAAAAATTTTTTTTGTTGAGCTGTGTAATTGATATGAAAGTCGGTTATAATAAAACATCAGTGTATTTCTGTAGCCTGTGTTTAATACTAGAGCCTGACTCACCATAAAATTATCCTGCATTGCTCATCACCATCTTGTTGCTGCAGACAAATACATTAGCTAATTCTCTAAACTGCTGATTGCAAAAGTCTCTTTCAGAATTTATGTAGACTACCTGGCAAAAATTTCAGCAAAAGACTTGTACTGTTTGCAGTATGCACCTTGGCATCAACCAGTTTAATCATTTACTGTTTATTTGCTTTTACATAATTCCTTTGCAGAGAGCTAAAAAAAATCATTTTTTTCAACTATGCAGAGTGAGGTCACGTCACTTTTACTGCTAATTAATGTGCCTGAGATTGCTCATCAAGATACGGTTGCAAGAATTATTAGTCTTATGAGGATTGTATAGCTTAACAAGATATTGGCCAACTGGCCAAGTGCTAAGCTGATAAAGAATATCAATTTCTAATGTTCTTGTTTATAAGGAAGCTGAGATCCAGCACTAAGTAATATTGATCAAACTGCATCTAGGCATCACTTTACATAAATTTGTTCAGAAATAAAATGTTTCACATTTTTATATAATGAAATTATTAGCTTTATATATATTATTTACACATTTTGCTTTATTGTAATTGTAATTAATTATTAATAATGAATTAATATTATATTATTTAATAATAATTAATTAATATTTTATTAAGTAATATAATTGTAAAAGTATTGATACTAAGGGTGTGTTCAGACCTGCTATATGAGCAAGCAATGCTGTGTGGCCCACAGCAGCCGACATCTTGCCGGCCGCTCATGTCCAAAAGCGGGTTCATAAGGAAACCAGTTTATGCAGTTGACAGTGAGCACCAGTGGATAGTACTGAAAAACTCACTGCCACCCCAAATCATTCTCTATTGGGCTGCCTCGGGTAGATGCTGCATGTATCTCACTGGGGTAAGGAAGTCATAACTGCACGGAAACCTCACCACCAGTCTTAAGGCTACAATACACACGTTAGACTTTTGTCATTGGAAAAGATCTTTCACAATCCTTTCCAACGACAAAAGACTTAAAGATGAATGAATGAACACTGTACATACAGCGCCAATCTACTCTATAGAGGGGAGAACGAGTGAGCAACAACCTGCCGCACTCTCTCCTTTTCACTTGTATCACATTCGTTAGTCTTATTCTACGTGAGCGTTGCACACACGTCACATTCTCGTCCAATACTAGCCCAAAAGCGATAACCGGACAAGAATCATCTGACATGTGTATGTAGCCAAAGGCCAGGTTTACACCTGCCTTAGGAGCAAAGATTTAGGATTGCGCAGCTCTCCATGGCTGGCCAACTTGACATCCACTTGACATCCATTCAAACACTTGCATCACATCACTGGTTGTTAAAAAAAACAGTGTCTGCACATTTTAGAGCTGGCAGCAGTGAAAAATGCTAATACCACCCCTATAAATTTACTATAGAGGTGCTAATGTAACGTTTCCTGAGAGGCATTAGTTACTGGTATGAGGAAGCGATAAACACACTGCAACCTCACCACAGCCTGAAAATAATAGGTTTATCAGGTTATGAAAAAGGCTTAAAATAAATGAGTGTTAAAACAAGTACAGAATTTCTTAATGGAATGTGCACAGATACATTAGGTATAGAGATAATAATAATCCATCAAACAGTATGCTGTTATGGACCCTTATATTGCCTTATGAAGCCTAGCCATTAGGTTCAATTGTCAGTTCACCCAAACTGATATTTTAGTTTTCTGTATGACATAAAATTAAACAAACATCTTTTGAATTCTGTTGGAGAGTTTATATATATTTATATTTATTTATATATTAATGAGAAGGCAGCTGTAAAATGTGAAGGTGTTGGAGAACATGCAAAACACAGCTGCAAGTAACGTTTTATATGAGCAGCTAAGCATTTTAAGCTCTTATAGGTGAAAATACTCTTTTTATTGTACAAAAAATCAATAGGGTTTGCTTAGCCAAGCCTACACCTATCATTGTGTAAAACAATGTTGAGCAATAAAAGAATCACAAAGCTATAGAAATGTGACCACATGTAGTTGTGAATACTTTCAAATATTACTGGATGATTAAAAATACTAACATTTACGTTTTATAAACAGAAATCCACATTATTAGATATCTGAAGTTTCAGGAGCTTTAACAAGCCACGCAATTGACTTTATAGAAGTGCCTTTGTTAAAAGTGTATTTGGCAGAATTGATTTTTTTTCACTCTTCACTTTTCCACTCGTATTTAATTTTAGAGATTTAAGTGGACTTAGAATAAAATATGAAAAAATGGCAGCATGTAGGTTGTTTATTCATGATATGTCCCACATTCAATAACACAAACCTACCTGCCTGTGAATGTACACTAAGCTGTGATGGAGTTACATCATTCATGCCTTGGCAATTAGGAAGATCTTGACCCTGGAAAATGGTCAGGTAAAGATGTTGACACTGCTGAGAAATTAGTTTACCTCCACTATGACAAGGTTCTGCAGGTCACATTGCACCAGTTTTTATAGGATTTGAAATTGCATGTGTACGTCAGAGTTTATTGAAAAATAAAGTACTTTATAAAGCTTTCATTTTTATGCTCAGTTACCAAATTATTGGACATTTGTCAGAAATGTGATCATAAATGGTACTGTAAGACCATTTATGTTAGATGGTGGAAGAAATAGTTATAATTTTTTTATTATATAGTTTATTATAGTTTTTTTTTATTTCCTTTGAGTGTGATTCCTAAATGATAATTTGAGCAGTTTTGTCAATTCAATTGTCAAATCAATAAATCTAAAATGATAAAATTGTTATGTGTTATTTTAAGTTGTACATCTGAATAGTTTTGCTGTATATAAAAAAAATCTTAATTATATGCCAGGCTGCTGCAAGCAAGTGCTTTGTGGTTCATTATTATATAAGGTTTTCATGATAGGCAACACAGTGAAAAAATCTAATGAACCAATACGATTTAGAAAATTGTTTCATGACCCTACTATCCCAGAAAATCATGAGCGACATTGTATGTTAAGGTAATAATTTATCACATTATTACAGTAAATTGACATAATCAACCAGATGATAAAATTAACATTTTGTTGAGTTTGACAAATCTTTATGTGGCTGCAGTTCTGTAAAGTGATCTTTTAAATTCTCTAGTACAAATATATTTAGAAGTGTTTTATACAGTAAAATAACCATTTACAAACACATGTATTGGTTGTCATAAATTCAAATACAGTTTTATATATTATTATTCTTACTTTTTATCTAACATTTCATTTACTAAATCAGTAAAAAGGTTTTAGTAGACTTTTGGGATTGTCTGATCATATTAAAGTGATGGAATTGAATAAAGCCTGATGAGATATACAGTATAAGCGATGTTAGATATAAACATAAGCAAATTTTTCAATTAATCTCGAAATATTGCTTGTATTTCTCATACAGTTAAGTGAAAACAGTTAGAAAAGCCCATGGGGATTGTTGCCTTTTTCCACATATTTTAAAAGGTAAACATTAGATTTTTATTCAAACAGTGCTTACAGAAAAAAAGTTATATTTGAACAAATGATACATAGAACTGGCATGGTGCCATTACTGACAACATGTAGGCCTTGTATTTTTATAGTACTGTCATATTATGCATTACTTTTCAAAGTCTATGGGCAGAAAATGGTCAAATGTGACAATATGTAGGCAACAGATTAACAATTGTGACAATCTATGGGCAGAAAATGGTCACATATGACAATATGCAGGCATCATGTGGGAACCAAAAGGCAATTGTTACACCATGCAAAAAACATACTAAAGTCCTGACTGTATATGATTATTGTCAAATTGTAGACAATTAGTTTCCCCTCCCCACTCACTAAATCTCCTTCAACAAAAAATCTCCTTATCCAAACTCTCCTCCTAGAAATTTAACTTCCCCTAGCAAAAAATGCTTTTCCCCAGCATCCTCTTCCTAGTAAAAACCCTATAGGCAAAAAAAATTCTCTTCTCCCTCAAATTTTTAACTTTACAGACCTCAGCAACAAGGGTACCTGGCAAAGTTTTTCCAGGCTTCTTCTCAGCTGTGTCATATGATACATCAGGGCTGAGTTTGCAGGAAGTATGTACATACCGACCAATTGGAGCAAGAGTTTACCCCCACCAACAAGTTTGGATACCCTTTACTTAACAAACCTAGCTCCAATCACCCACCCCCCAGTATAAACCACACCACACCATTTGTGTGTATGGAAATTCTGAATAAACCCTCTGCACACTGCCCTACATCCTTATTTACTTCTAGCAAATAGGAATAAGGGTGATTATTGGTTTAAATATACCGCAATACATGTGCCAGCTCCTTAATTGTGTCTTGTCTTATTCCTACTCGTCAGTGCAAAATGCTGGATACTAACCTGCATATAACATATGAAAGGGATATATAGTGCCGATATGAAGCAGACAGATACAGATGGAGTGCATGTCACTTCTGATTTGAATGTGACTGCAGTAGCATCTCTGCAACTTAGTGACCAGGGAGTAGGAGTGGGTGTTTCAGGATGGACTGCATTAGAACGCAGACCATCCTGTATTACACCAGACATGACATTGCCTTGTTATAACTAGCATGTGAGATGACTAATAGATTGGGGTGAGCCAAGGACAACTCTAAGGATGGGGACTTGATCACACTTGTATTATATCATACCATCTATAAGCGTGAAAAAAATAAGGGTATAATGGAGATGGGAGAATCTTCTAAACCTTGTCATTTAAAATTCAATATGTTGAATAAGTCATCCTAACATAGTTCAAGACAGGAGAGCACTATGTATGCCTAGACTAAAAACTAGTACGGAGTTTAGCTTTACCTTGCAATCCCATATTCTTCCATAACCTAGAAATATCAAGTCAAATCATTTATCTTGGCAAAATTAATAAATGACATTCATAACTCTTCCAAAATTAAAATGTCATATTGTATTTTAGATAATAAATTTAAATGTCCACATTATGCATAACAATATGGTTCAACTGAAAAAAATATGTATAATATAAGAGCAATTTCTATGCTGCACAGTGCTTTGGAAAAGTTTTACAACAGCAGACTTCAGACTAAGTTTTCAGTCTGTCAGAGATGCCAGTGAAATATTGGATTTCTTCAAAACCATATACAATGTTTATCACTCCTATTTCTTTGTGTAATGGCATGTAAATAAAATTAAACTTTCACGGGTTCATGGTTTGATATATGAATAGATGATTTAAGGCTACCATTAAAATGAATTGTTGCTATATTCTTCTTGATTACTTTAAATCAAATAACGGCAGAGGAAGAAAACATAAAAAGAGCACTCTTGTTATTAAATTCTTTTTTTTCATGTGTTTATTAAACAGACAAAATAATTTATTATCAATGTCAAAGCTCTACAGAAAAAGAGTTTGTCTCCATAGGCACACCTCTATTATTCACCTTTTTACTCTCCATTTGGGTGCCGAAGTTTAAGTCCCATTACCAATGTAATGCTACTAATACTAGTAGTGGTACTAATGGTAATATTGGAAAGTCTGTTTTAATTATTAAAGAGTTTCTAATTATTAAATAAGAACTTTAGTTAACAACATACAAATGATTAGCAATATTCATCTTCAATCCAAAAATTTTCCCTACTGTACTTTTTCTGCCACTAAATGATAGCCAGCATCGTTCAGCATTCTTTCTCCAAGCTCAATTTGCCCTGGTTCCAACCCTGCCTCGAGCTCATCCCTCTGACACTTCACATGGTTGCAAACCCTGTTGTCCTATTGTTGACTGATATTTCACTGGCAAAGGCGTTTGTTTGCCTGGACATAGGATAACAGTAAATCCACTGAAAAATGATACAATGGCCCTTTTTAGGCTACAAACAAAACCATCCACATGATCCTAGCCATACTATTAGCATTCCTGTTCTCAGCACATGGACTGATTCACACATATACAATAAAAACAATATTCATATGAAAATAATTTACTCAAAATCAAAAATGTTGTTTATTGATCTGTGCTGGTGAATCAATAAACAACCACGCAGGGGTAGCCCGTGCCCTTTTCTATTGAGCGCACAGTGAGGTGTGTCCTACTCCCACCCCTCTCCATAGAGCAGAACAGCATTTGCTCGTTATGTAGTGATTAGAAACAGTTTAAAAAAATCCTTTCCAGCTTCAGAAACCTGACGTCTGTACAGCGCTTTACTATTTAAAGTGAGAGTTTACCTTGTAAAGTAAGTACAGGGAGTCCCCAAGTTACAAACATTCAAGTTAGATACATACTTCCAAAGGAGATTATACAGCGGGGGGATCACCAGGCTGCATCCAAAGCGTACCAAACAACTTTCCACACAGTCTGTGCTCATCAGAAAATCTGCTGCTCCTAGAAAAGCACTGCAACAAGAGGTGCCCACTTTCACAGAGACCACTTTACTATTCATAATAGTACTATATATCATACTCATTAAAGCAGAAATGTAAAATTTAGAGGAGCAAGAACACTTTAATACTAATCCCATCCTTGCCAACATCTTACACCAAGATTGTTTACGGTCATACTGCTGTTTAATCATTCACAGGAAATATGTACAGAAATGGAAGAGCAAACCTACAGAACCTCCCGTTCGTAACAAAGGATTACCTTTAGTTGTATATACGGTGAAACTGAGTTTACTTTAAATTCACAGTCATGGTATAGGAAAATGAAAAGCAGACATTATTAAATATTTAAAGTAAATAGACCTTGTTAACATTTGTAAAGTGAACATACACTTTACGGAGTAACCAGTTTCTGCTCCTTTAGTAAATCAACCACTTGTTTTTTTTTTTATAGAGTTAGAAGAGATTTTAAAACCTAAAAGTAAATTTATACAAAAATATTTAAACTGTTGTAACATTTGTTTTACTTTAAAAACAACACTAGGAATACTTGCAATGTTGACACAGCAAAGCAGAAAGCAACAGTGCATTTAACACACAATTATTATCATTATATTCCTTGACCTTTACTAATTCTTTTCCTGTAACTTAAAGAGAGGAAACTATTTTTAATAGGCAGCCTCACCTTTAAGCATGTGTACTGTTAATTTGCATGTTCTTTATGTCTGAGTGGAAATGTCAAGCTAGTGTCAGTCTGTAAGGCCCCTGCAGAGGTTAAACTGACTCTCAAAGCTCAGGGCTGACAACTAATACTCTGTTATGGCTGTTTGAGCAGAGTAAAACTGTCAAGTAATAAAGCCTTTAGTCCACTTTCATGTAATTATTGCAACTCCTGTAATAAATGAAAGGTTGTGTCAGTTATCAGTAGAGATGGGTGAATTTGCTCAGGTTTGATTCGTCAAGGGTTTAGAGAAACCTTTTTACAGTTCCTTATCGTTTTGTTTGCATCAAACTCCAGTAAAGTTTATTGAAAACCAATCTTGCATTTCTGGTAATTTTTAGAATATGAATATGAAAAATATTGGTAAAAAGGACATTGTTGGGTACTGCCATCAGGGACTTGTACCATTGGGGAAAAAAGCATTTACAAATACCATATGGTGTGGGTTAGGTTTTGTTATGCAGAGGATAGTAAATTACACAAATATTCCAAACAATATACTTGAGGTAAAACCTAAAGCTGTTAAAAACTTTAAACCCTTTAAACTTTAACCAGACCCTTATCCAAACACACAGCCTGGGTGGTCATGAAAGAGGGCACGTGAGCAGGCACTTCTCTTTATTTTTACCATTTTAGGTCCATACCTACTCATTGAAGGGTCCTAGTGTTGAGGATCAGAACATCTTCCCCACATCCTGTCCCCAAAAAGAAATGTTGGGAAGGGAGGCTAATTGTAGAATGTGAACACTCTCTGTAATGAGGGGACTTAGATATCCACTGCCTTCTAGGGAAATCTGTCATTTAGCAGCTGATGTATGGCATGTTTACATCTTTGGTCACTGGTTCATTGTTATTCACTTAGAGTTAAATAACTGGATTCTGTGCTTGGTGCTGGATAAGTTCTGAAGAAATAAACTTAAAAAATGGTTTGTGTTTATGCAGGTATTTTATTTCTCCTACAGTGTGTCTTGATTTGCTTTAACAATTTGTGGGATTGGGTAGGGAGTAGTAATGTACCTCTGTATGCATTACCTTGGGAGAGGGTGGATGTCTAGGTTCTCCTTTATGAAAGGGGGTCACCCAACAACACCTCACATTGTTTTTGGAGGAGTAAATATGGGGACACATTCCTTTATCCTAGGACCCCATCATGGTATTGAAGGCAAAATATCTGCTATGGTATAAGAAAATGTGTCTTCCTTATTTTTCCAACCAGACCCTTATTCAATCATCTATATCAGGTTGCTGGAAATAGGGTATGACAGTACCTCTCCTGTATCAACCTAGGCCCCATGTTTTCCTTCAGCTTTGGAAAGGGGGCTTTAAATAAGATGTGGAGGAACTTATGAAAGAATCTGGATACGGCACAGCCAAATATTTACACAGGGTACAGGGGGACATCTGAACCACTTACAAAAGCAAAAGCACAGACACCAAAATAAAGGTCTTTTATTTCGGTAAGAACACAAACTTAATAGATTTTAAAAATAATGTTAATTATGTCTCCAAAGTCAAACCCTTCCAGTGATTCCAAGCTGCGTATACACTAGGGCTCAGCTAACCTAGCTACTGATGCATTGACAGCCTGTTATCAACTGCCAACTGGATAGGCTGAGCTGTATGCCCTGTTTGTTTGTCTCTGGCCAGCCAGAAGCCAATGACAGCAACCATGTCTGAGTGCCGAACATCATTGCTGTCTGGCTTTTTTTACTTCAGGCTGAAAGATTAATGTTCAGGTCAGTTTTGACACAGAACTGATATTGAACACCATGCCCTGTCATCACTGATGGTTGTAGTTAGGCAATATATCAGATTAGTTTATCATAGGTATGCAGTCCCTTATCTAGGTTTAAAAAACACATGCCAGTTAAGTGCACCCTGACACCCTAGGGTGTCAGGGTGCGCTTAATTGTGACATGTATGCATAAAACTACAGGTAATCAGGAAAAATGCATGGAGACATCAATCAGTGTCTTGCCCATGCCTCCCTATTGAGAATGAATGGACATGATTAGGAGCATTTGTCAACCTTTCATCAAAACCATTTTTTATTATTATTACTATTATTATTACACAGTATTTATATAGGTCTAACATATTACGCAGCACTTTAACAAAGTCCATAGTCATGTCACTAACTGTCCCTCAAAGGGGCTCACAATCTAATGTCCCTACCATAGTCATATGTCTTTATTACAATGTAAGGTCCATTTTGGGGAAGCCAATTTACCTAACTGCATGTTTTTGAAACACTTCCATGCTCATGTGATGGATGCTCTGTGTTTACTTAAGCCTAAGGTGTTAACAATTCACCTTTTGTGTGTTTACCGGGACATGTTGAGCAGGGTAGATCTCTGTAGGTGTACATTAGGGGAATTTAAAAATACTTTAAGGCCTAACTGATTAACCAGAGAAGAGAGGACAGAAAGCAGACATTTCTAACAACCAAAAATAATTACATTTTGTGTGGTCTGTCTGGTATACTAAATCCTCATTGGTCACTTTGGGTTACTTCATTTTGCATTTAAGCCCTGCTCTTTGAATTGCCTTAGCAAAATAGTCTGCACATGTTTTTAGAAAATAATTTACTAGATCTGCAATGACCTCCATAGTCATGCTGTATCTATGACTATTTTTCCCTACTTTATTTCTCTATAATGGATTCCTTCTGCAACCGAAAATAAAAATGACCATGTTGCCTTTAGTAGTGGAAAACATCATTGCTTTTTCCTCTAATATGTTCCCCTGCAGTGAGAATAATGAGGCAGATATTACATATAATATAAAACACTGAGGTATTACAGTAACCTTTTTTCCTCATTGTCATCCTAATACTTAATTATGAAATGCATTTTCAGATTACAATATCACATTTACATCATAAGGCTTGATGAATCATTTTAAATGTTTTAATTTGCAACAAACAGTAGCTGAAGCAACAAATGAGAGAGAGAAACGGTCACAGAAAAGGGCATACAACACATCAACAGTCTAAAAAGAAAACGATTTGAGGCAAAACAAACCACAGACTTATCTCTGTCCTGTAACCTATAACATCACAAGCATTGAATGCTATACAAATTGCTTTGTGCCTTGGATCATTAAAATGTTTCTGTGACACGCAGATAAATGGCTTTCTTTAAAAAGGACTCAAAAGAAATTCTGCTTCTACAGTCCCTTCCTTTCCCCTTTACAAATACACTGCAATATATTTGGTGAAAACAAATAATGTTAAAATTTTGCTTTTCTTACCCCTTTTGTTTAACTTAAACTTTGTTTTTTTTATTTCGGCAATACAGAATATAACAGTACAATAAAAAAATTATTAATACACTAATTAGCAAAAGTTATGGTAATTACATTTTATATCAATAACTGAAATATGTCACATCAATTACTGAAATATGTAAGAACCAGAATTAGTTTGTGCATTATATTAATTCAGCTATTTCGGCAAAAAACATTATACTGGAGGTGTCCGGTTAAGACATTTTCTAGATGAGTATAGAGAAAAAGTAATAATAACTAAGGAAAGGGGGAAATCAAGAGTCTGGTGGTACAAAAAAGTAGAGACAGAAAAGAAAAAGGAAAAAAGAAGGAAGGAAGAGGGAGTAAAGTATGAAATGGAATAATTGGAGCATACAGAAGGAATCACATTTTAATCAGGAGTAGGGTTAGGTGAATCTGCAATTGTGTCTTGTTAAATAATAAGAGATCTATATTCAGCCGTGTAGGTAAACTGCACCCAATAAAAACCATGTTTGTGTGGATTTCTTAGGGTTCCCATCACCTATAGACACCAACTCTTCATTTGCATCATATCATTGGCTCCTTATCTTTCTTTTCCGCTGACCGTACCTAGGCAGGAAGGATGTCACTGCCCTTTAAGAAAGATTTTTGATTAATGCAAAGCAACTGACAGCTGTACTGTCCCATTGCGAGATTTAAAATGTTCTGCATTTATGCAGAATTTTTATAGAATGGTGAATTCACACCTAGCAATATTAAAAAGGGGGCTAGATAAGCACAATCCTACATAAGTGAAAGTAGATTTTACATTTTATTGGAAAGTCCAGTTTGAAACTCTGTGGAGTAAACACATTTTATTTTTCTGTTTTTATTGGTAACAGTAAACTTTTACCATTCCAGTCACAATTAAACCTAAATAAGCTAGTTGTGGGTGAGCTTTCTTATAATCAAGTATGCATAGCAGATGATGACACACACTTACCTCCTTCTTTGTGCCGTACATGATGATGGGTCCAGGATCCTGTTACCACTGCATCCCCCAAAGAAGTGCAAATCCACCAAAGACTTTTCCAGATCATTACGTGGTTACTGATGTAATTCCTGCCCATTGCATGTCCACCATCTAGGGCTATTGGCAGTGCTGAAAATACAACCTGGCTTTACACTGCAGCGTAGTATACTGTACACAGAGAACAAAAAGTTGCCAGGGAAATGCTTTTTTTTCTTAACTTCCCAATATCCACCAAAAACTGACCCACAAACAAATTAGCAATTTTTTTAAACCAGAAAATGTCAAAATCACTTGGCATCAGTAGGCACCCACCACCAGCACTGACAATTTTAGCATGCTAAGTATTGCACACAAATATATTTTCATTAAAACTGTTCTATGCATGACTGTTAAAAATTTGGGAACCCTAAAAAGTGTGTCTTTTGTATGATAGAATTTTGGTTTACAAAAGCATCCCACTATACTCATATTCACTACTAGGGATCAGCAAAAATGCCTCTGTCATCCTTGCGAAAATTTCCTCGAACCTCCAATGGTTCTGCAAAATTTTGGCGAACCGATTTCACAAAACCATCGGAAGATCGAGGAAATTATAACAGGAGTATTTAGAGGGAATTCACAGGATTCCTTGGGAATCCTCATGTTTGCGATCGCACACTCTTCTCAATAAATGCAGCCACAGCTGAAATCATTGAAAAGATGCATGACGCAGCCCTGGAAATCCTCCTGTTTGGGGAGAGCTTGACCGCTTGGTGAAACAGAAGGCCGCTCTTGCTTACATCACTTCAATAAGCGACAAAAGCCTGCTTCGCCGTGAGATCGAACTTAATATTCTCGCTCATCCCTACTTACTACTTCATAAATTTCTCTTTGCTTCTATAGTCCTTCTTGGCTTTAACAGCCCCTAAAGACCCCAAAATACTCTTTTAGTGAGCATGGTAGATCTAATGTATGGGCATTTTTGGTATGCACTGTATATTCTATAAAGACTGTACAATGGGAGTGGACACCATGCTGCAACCACAAGATAAAGAAACAGTTGAATCAACAGAAAAGGACATTTAAAGCTGATCACATCTGTCTCATACACATATTGATCAAGTGAACTATTACTGAAGTTTCTGTATTACTACTGCCTATTGGGACTGTTGCTTTTGGTTATTGCTCACACGCTTTTACTTAATATTATGGACTATAAATGTATGGACTCCACTTAAACATCCCAGCATGTTATATAGTTTTTTTTAAATGATGTAATATGTCATGTGAATTAAATATCTACTTTAAATGTAGCTACCAAGTGCCCAAACTTGATTGAGCACATTGACTGTGACACTACACAGTGTATATACTGAATATTCCTCTTGGAAAATGTATAATGTATGTTCAAATTCATGGTACAAATCACAAAGACACGGATAATTATGTTGCATCATGTTTTTATAATTAAACATATATATTAGAAAACAATCACATTATGCAGAATATTTTAATAGTATTTTAATTAGAATGAAGACTGCTATTAGTAAAAATTTACATAATTTCTTATGTTCTTAAGTGTAGAATAGCATTTCCAATAATTAACTCAAATTAAGTCATTAGAAACAATAGCATTCTGTATACTTCTTTGGAAAGCCGTATAGAGTGATAAAATATTAATATTATTATTGTGGTGATTATTAATAATATCTTCTATTACTGCTTTCACAAATTGACTAGTAAATATTACACTGTAGCTATGTACACATTTTTGCACAGATGATATTATTTCTGTTGCTATTATTTAGCCTTTTGCAGACTCAAAAACCTCTATATAGTTTTCTGCACCATATGTGGATATCAAGCAAGTTTATTTTTTAAGTACAATTATCAGTCTGCTTTCTGCATTGTGCTTGTACTCAGAATTTCAGATTGTATGATTTGTAGTTGTGCCATTGCTGAGTAAGGGCCATATCAGACTTGTTGTTGACCATAGTGTTCTATGAATACTATGAATATTACCTGTATTCAGCTACATGACAAAATGGTTGTAAGACGCTGCAGTTGGTGTTAAAAACCACATATACTTGAACAGGGGCCAATAGGAGTGACTAACAAAAAAACGTTTTGGCAGAAAATCTGAAAGGGGATAATGTGTTACGAATTTTGGTTTATTTTGTGAAGTTGCAGGTTTTTACAGAATCACCCTAAAGCTTTAAATCATTAGCCCCTGAAAGCCAACCAGATTTATGTTTTATATGGGCAGAAGGTTTACAAATAATATACTTACTTGGTATGGTCCAACTTTTAATGCGTACCAGGGTTTCTCCAGAGGTTGCTAGGGGTTCCTTAGGTTGCAAGTAATTTGTGTCTCTCAGATCAGGTCAATATCATTATTTAAGTAGTAGATCTTGGCTTTCTGTAGAAGTGGCTTTCCTTCTACTGGCCAGCAATGTAAGAGGCATTCTCCACACTGATCACCACACTAATGTACTGTGTGTTGTAGACCCAAACATTTTTTCAAGGGTTCCCTCACTTTAAACAGGTTAAAAAACGATGTTCTAGATTCTCTATGTAGCTAAAAGGATGAAACATACTTTTACTATTGGTATATGAAACAAGGATCACTAGTATCTCCTTAAATTGTATATATTATTAAGGATCGTAAGGACTATCTCATCCTTGTGAGTGGAGAGGCATGTTTCCCCTTCCATATACCTTTATGGCTTTCTTTTATCTCCATCAACTATTCCTCCAAGACTTGCTGGCCATGCCAAAGTACATACAGGGCTTGGGATAACTTTTATTTTATGTCAGATTGTCTTTTTTACATGCATCAGTCAGCCTGCAAAAAAAATATATAAATATTTATATAAAAAAAACACAATACTGAAAATATATAGCACATGGTACAGTGTAAAAAAGTAACAGTTTGTAAAAAATTTTTATATATATATATGGAACACAATTAGCATTGCTGAAGATGGAGCCAGGAGAAATTCGGCTGTGTGAGAGCTGATACAGATTAAGCTTTTTAAATAAGAAAATTGTATCTGTGTCTTGAAAGAAGTTTTGGCTACATGAATTATGAACAGACCACTAGGGATGTGCAGTGTGAATGTATGTTGAAAAGCGGGAGGAGGCACACACTGAAATGCTATCTCTGAGCCTTAGCAGATCTCCACAGGGATTTCTGTAGCAATTGACTTAAGTGCTTATAAAACCTGGCAGAATTCCATCAGCCTGCAGTATAGTACTCATTTGAAATGTTCCTAAAAAGTGTTACATACTGGATTTCCAACTCATTAAAAAATATGGTAATATGGTAAGATTAGTGGATGTGTTTACTCATTTCTCATTCCCCTTATACAGGGAAGGGCACAAACATAAAATATGACATTGTTTCATAACATTTAGAGCTGATATATTTTGCTCTAAATATACTCATCATTTTTAACCATTCAATTCAAAGTCTGTTCAAAATTGAAACATGATGTGTTAAAGAACTAGTATCCAAAATGTGGAAATACAGTCTAACATAACATACAATAAAATGTAATAATGCCCATATTGTTAACCTGCTTTTGCCCCAAAGTATTGTTAAATAAAAGTAGTAAAAAGTAATAGTAAAAAAAAAAATATATAGAGTGGAAGCAGCCATATTGATTAGTTAGGTCATTTCCTGTTCCGAGGGAGAGCTGTACAAGGAAGAAACGTGGCATTATGTTAATAATGTCATGTAATCTGTCAATGGTAATCTTCCTGGTTTGTTTGCACTGCAATTAGAAACTCATCTTCTTCTTGTACAGAAACAATCTTCTGCACAGCAGGGATCTTATCCTAGTACATCGACAGCTCAGCCTCAGTGAGATAATTATATGCATCAAGATTAACACTTTTAAGTACTTTTTTTAAGATTGTTCCTAGAAGTAGTCATGATTTAGTGAACATATAGACACATAATATTAATATTATTACACCGTATTTATATAGCACCAACATATTACATGGCACTTTACATTAAATTGGGGGTTTCAAATACAGACAGATAAGCTAAAACTAGAGGTGAGGACTTTTCCCAGAATAGCTTACAATCTAAGATGAGGGGCAAATAGCACACAACAGGAGGGGGGATATGAATTTGTGGGTGTTTCCTGGTTTAATATTATTTTTACAGCTTTGATGCTTGAGTTGCGGTCTGTCTTACCAAAAGCACACACAAGTGGACCTTGTATACTGTGTGAATTCCCTGATGTATACATGTTTAGCCCAGTCTATCCCTTCCTTTCAACTGTATAACATTATCACATTCACAACATACAGTAACACAAGTGACTCTTCTCCTAGTGAATGACAGTTGAAAGGAAAAGATAGGGAAAATTGCAGTGGCAGGATTGTAAAGTATAATATGAGTAGGGGTAATAATTGCACTGTATTAGAATACTGCTGTAAAAGCATAATGATCGTTGCAATGATTGATACTGTAGTTTTGCTTACCAATGTTTTTTCTGTTTTCCGCAGTATGGTACCTGTGCTTTTTACTTGTAGTTTTTATTATTTTTTTTTTAGCTTCAACACCATTTTATATGATTTTATTTAATAAATGTGACACTCATGAGTTATTCCTGCTCTGCATTCTTTAACAAGGTAAACTAGAGCTGCATTTTGTGCAGTATAATTATTAGTGTCCAGGATATAAATACATTTTTATGCAGAGTTAACTTTTGTTCGGTTTGCACATAAATACAAAAATGGTCATAGATCTCAAAGGTTTTTTTTTTATACTAACTAGAAATATCAATCTTATGTTCCTAAATTCAGAGTAAATTCTTATTGAGTAATTTTAGTTGAGGCCGTTGTGTCCTTGAAATGTCCCTTTTTTAGTTATCTCACATTTGACTATTAAGGAAAAGGTTTTTTAGTATTAATAAAAATACATTGGAACATAAGTTGAACTGTTAAATTGCCACCAATGGCATATAAGTGTCTATGACGAGGTCTATGCATTATCACTTGTTGGCATTTTGATGATCTAAATGTCAATAGCCATCTACGCAAAAGTTAAGATTTAGAATATTAAAGTTATCGTACCTCAAAGATTTAAAGATTATTTAAAGGTGTAATAAAGGTGTATTCACATTAGGAACTAATGTTTAGCATATTTTCATGTTCATTGAATACAATGGATTTGGATGCATTTTTAAGAGATGAAATGCATTGTTATGATTTTTTTTGTCTTTGTAGCATGGAAGTTCCACTTTCCTGAAAGCCCTCTGACATCACTAAATGGTCGTAGAAAAAATAAAACACCTAGGCTTCTGTGAGATATTGGTAAAGTCACTGTTGTCCATGGCTGGAATATCTGTGGGTGATGTCGCCCTCATCTTCCGAAAGCCTTAGTATTATTTTTTTTACCCTACATTTTATAATTCTTAGGTTTTAATGGAAGCAGCTGGTAGGGAAGCAGTCCTTGCAACCGCATGGAATTTTAATGCGCTAATACAACAAGGCAGACTGTGGATCAGCAGGAGAATAGTGTGTTGGCTGGACGTATTGACTGAGATAGTGTTTTTACAAGAGGAATTATCCATGCATTATCATCTGTTAAGCTAGGCAATTGTCAGAAATATATGATAAGCAGATCTTGTTCCTTCCGAATGCAGGTAGTGGTAGAAAGACAAAGTGATTTTGCTAATTGATAGTCATTTCGCTGGATTGCTTTTCTTACATAGCTGTTTCATGTGAAATAGCCAAGAGCTTTTAGAGCATACAATGACATTATTCACTTCAAAACTGTCAGACATCTTACAGGAAGAATTCAAAATAGCTTTTATCTCAAATAGCCACCAGTTCACTTCCTCAGGAAATAAAAAAATGACCATTTTTAGCTTACCACTTGAATAAAAAAAGTGTTATAGTTCCATTACATTTTGTCATATTCATTTATGTTATCATTAGGGTAAGTAAACCTGATATGCAAAAATCCTTTTTTTAATGAACATGTCAAAGGCTAGCTTTTGATCATTACCACACAAAGTTCCTTATAATCATAAAATATTCAGGAATACAAATTAGGTCACTCCAACAAAAATACCATGTACCAGAAGTTTACATATTTATATGAAAAGTCTGTGTAGTGATGGAAGTAATAGTCATTTATTTCCATTTGTGTACAAAGGAGTGGGGTCTGGAGAAGGCTAAGACATGATGTCCATGGAAGGCATACTGTATGTTAAATTTGGCATATTTATTTTTATTAGTGTTTAAACATAAAAATCTATTATAATGCGCTACTGCTTTATTACAATTAAAGAAGCCTATCCACTTAAATGTTAAAGGGAATATTTAGAGCTAAATTGAAAATGGATACACTGCAGCTCTACAATTAGTAATATATTGTTACATGTAGGTATTAATAAACTGGTATTATTATTAATAAACTGTATTTATAAAGCAGCAACATATAACGCAGTGCTGTACATTAAAAAGTAATGACCAAATTGCTACAAATGACTGTTGCATACAATGAGACCGGAGGTGAGGAGGACCCTACCTAAAAGAGTCTCAATTTGTTTAGGTATTAGCCTTTTGTAGTAAAGTCTGCACAGCAGAGCTCAGAGAGGGAAGCAGTAATAGATAGCAGTCAGATGTGACAAATATTTAAACATTAAAAAAATATGTATTACATATGGATAAAAAAAAAAGAAATATGTACTTACTTATTCCAAAAAAAATTGAAAAGCCAACTGAAAATAATGTGTTAGTCAACGTTTGAGTTTTCGTAAATTCTCAGCTAAATTGTCAATGAAAAAGCAGGCCCAAAGTCTTTGTAAAGTTGCAAAATCGATTTTGTATGCATTATTCTCCTTTTTGCTGGAATATTATGGAAATGAATGGAGCGTGAGCTCCGAGTAGCTTTAATAATGGGTAAAACTGTTGGAATCGTGGCAGCGAAATAAGCTGTGAATTGTACTCTGAATGAGCCTATTAATTGACATTACTGAATTTGGCTATTTCTCTACGATATGGCTTTATTATAATGCCTAATGCAGCGGACCAAGGTACATTTGACCACGTAGGTCACTGTATGGTAAAAAGCTTCAGGGAAGTGGTATGATGTAAATTGTTTCATTATAATTGAAGTTCTTAACTCATTTTTAAGTACAGACCCCCAATGGACTGTCCAAAATAATCCTATGCCCTCTTAATCTCTAAATAATCATCATCACCAGGCCTATTAGGACCGATATATTAGTATGATTTCCAAAAAGCTCATATCTTGGTTTTACATTACGTGGATAGTGAGAAACAGAAGAGAAGAAAGAAAGTACAGATTTTATCATTTGTATTTAATTTTGAAAAGGCAAATCTCATATACACAATCTAGTCAGAACTTTTTAAACTTTTTTTGCTGTTGGTTTTGTGCAATCAAAACACACAATAGAGGTCTTGTTACTAACAATGTTATTTATATGTCACCTGACAGGTCAATTTCTGATTGTGATTTTAGGATCTATATTGCAAAGTATCCTGTTAACATTTTTTTTAAGGGTCAGTCACATTCTCTTGTAATTTACTTATCATAAACAATACATATGACACCTTAATGTGCTACCCTGCTCTACTTTTCATGGGTGAAGTAGCAGGGGTTTCAATACTGGAGGGGGGGGGGGGGCGACATGGCAAAAGTGGAAAGACATGGTTATACTTGCAGGATATGGTTAATGCTAATCTGCATTGGTAATATTTCCTTGTCATTTTTATAATGGTATTTTTGAAATTTGGCTATTTCATTCATTAGTATTATTTAAATATCATAAAAAATTTCCCTGACTACAGTATTGACTTTTACAATTAAAGTCATTTTTTAACAAGTCAAGGGACCTGGTGTGCTAGGGGTACCTGAGTCAGTTCTCTACGGGGCTACATTCCCCACTAGTCTTAACCTAATTTTAACAAAGATTCCATGTAAATCTTATTTACCACTAAATAAGGGGGTAAGTCAACAATATTAGTCCATTGAAAAGGCTCCATACAAGTGCCCTACACAGGCATAAAGCTGAAATTCAGCTTTGTTTAACTACATTGGAAACTTGTTGTTGCCTGAGATTCCAAATTGGCTGGAAAATCTTACTCCAGAGAATGCAACCATGTTTGCAGGCCCTAAAGCAATCATAATTATCTAAGAAATCTGTAATCTAAATCTAAAAACAGATTATTTAGGGAATCACTAAATTTAACTAACTGACACAAATAATCCTTTTCCAGTATTGGCATATATGTGGTCCATTATTTGTCATATTAAAACAATTCTGATCTTGGGTTTAACAAGATTATCAAATGGCAGCAAGTCTGTTTTACTAGAGATTATGTGGAGTAGTCCTGTGTAGAGATGAGCGAGAATAATAAATTTGATTTTGCGGCGAATCGGGCCTTTCTCACTTACCGAAAATGAGAACAGCCTTCTGAATCACCGATAGGTCGAGCTCTCGCCGAACAGGAGGATTTCCAGGGCTGCATCATGTATCTGTAACAAATGTATCATTTGTAAGAGATACTTATAATTGACAATGTCAGGAGGTTCTTCTTTGCCGGGCATCTTCTCAATGACTGCAGCTGTGGCTGCACTCATTGAGAAGAGTGTGCGATCTTCCAGTGCCCGGGGGATCGCAAACAGGAGAATTCCCAAGGAAACCTGTAAATCCTCTCTAAAACCTCCTGTTGCATGAACAGGAGGATTCCCAGGGCTGCATCATACAGCCCTGGAAATCCTCTGAGATCCCCGGGTACTAGAGAATAATTAATCTCATAGCCGGGGATTGCAAACAGGAGGATTCCCAGGGAATCTTGTGAATCCCCTGTAAATTCTCCTGTTATAATTTCCTCGATCTTCTGATGGTTTTCAGAAATCGTCTCGCCATTAAATCGGAAGTTCGAGGAAATTTTTGCGAGAATGACAGAGGCATTCATTCATCCCTAGTCCTGTGAACTAGCAAAGGGGACAAATATTCCTATTACTACATCACTGGGAAAGTTCATACCAGCTCCTTAACCTTCTAGTCTAAATATCTCTTTAATTTACTTGCATTGGGCACAGTGGATCATAAAATAGGATGCCTGCAATGTCATTATCTTGAAAAGGAAATGTTACACTTTTCATGTTGAGTGCTAAAGTACACTTACCAAGGCAAAGTACAGCTACCTCCAATGCAAGCAACACATGGAGAGCCCAACACTATTTTAGAGAAAAAAATTACTTTCTATGGTTTGGTCACTAAAATCTATAATCCCACTATGAAAGTATTATTTTTATACAATAAAACTGACAACTAAAGTTTCAAAGCTCCATTTGATTTGTAAGGGAATAACATAAAATAAAGCCTGAAAATTGTTGAAACTTCTACTTAAATTAAAATTATTCGTTTTAGTGTTGTCATAAACATCAGTGCACAACATCTATAAGTTTTAGAGTGTGTAAAAAACTAAAATTAAAAGACATTTCTTAGAACTTAGCCCGTGGTTTGAAGATATATGTGACTTTATGACTACAAAGAGATTTTTTTTTCTTGTGAGACAGTCCTGTTCAGCTTTTGGATAATAACATTTTAGATAATATAATATTTACAATATATCGCCCCCACATATTCCCGATAGCAAAAGTAGAAACATTTGAAATAAGTTAATAGTCCCGTCAAATGAACATTCCTTGTACATGGTGTAATGGTTTATATTTGTCATTTATTTATTTTAGAGCACAAGCAGTACTTGTCATTTTTATTAGTTTTGCTTTTCCTTTTCCCAAATTTCAATTTTCTCTTATAGTATGTAGTAGGCTTTCCTTTTACGAGTGTCATATAATCGTCTCAGAGTGATGAATGGTTCTTTGCTCTTAAGCAATTTGCCACATTTCATTTAAGTTGTACAGCCTAAGAAGAGTTCACTTTTGACATTATCAAGTGTTTGTATTTACCTGAGTTTTACTTTTGCTAACCTTTATTACCACACGGCATAGTCCTATGGGTATAATTTATGCTGCAGTACAATATTCAGCCCACATGACTTGATGACTTTGCATTTCTGCTTGAGTTGGGTTTTAGAAAACACCTAATCTTCAGTGTTGAATCAGAATAATGGAAAGATCAGGAATTACAATAACAATCCACAAATATTGTATATTTGACATAGACACATAGTGTCTGATTTCATAAAGCTCCCCGGAGAATAAAATCTATCATGGGAAAACCTGGGAGATCCAGCAAACCTGTAATGGATCTGGTCTTTTTGGTCCAGCATTGCAAGCATTTGCTTATTGTTTTTAGGAAATCAATTCCAGGTTTGGTGGGTCACCCAGTTTCTCCCATGATAGTCTATCTTCTCCAGTCTTGGAGAGCTTTCATAAATCAGGCACATGGAAATCAATTGTCTGCTTGGCACATAGGGCCTTATTTATTAAAGCTCCCTGATGCTGGAGAAGATACACTTTCATTAGTGAAGCTGGGTGATCCAGCAAACCTGAAATGGATCTGGTCCAGGATTCAAATCATTTGCTAGCAAATAGCAAATTACTTTGAAGAAATCAATTCCAAGTTTGCTGGAACAATCAACTTCACTGATGAAAACGTATCGTTTCCAGCTTTGGAGAACTTTAATAAATCAGGCCCAGTGTTCTTATTATCTTTTTGACAGTTATTGACAATTATTCTTTTGAAGCTAAATAGGCCAATACACAAAAAAAAGTTATTTTTTTGCATGAAGATAAGTGTTGCCTGTAGTCAGTATATACTTTTAGAGAAGCACACTTTTAGAGAAGACACTCAAAGTGGGCCAGGGAAAGCCAATGTTCAGTACATGTTCAGTATTTATAAACTATGTCCCCCCATTTCTCCTTCATTTTAAATATCCTCTTTACTAATATTTGCCCACACAGCTGTATTTATTAAAATATCATTCTACTCAAGCATGTTTATTAAAACTATTTAACATTTAAGTATTTCCTGGTACTATCATTAACTATATTTATTTTTGTTTGTCACAGGACATTTTGTATAGGTATAATTACACAAAAAATGTTCTTCCAGTGAACTCTGAAAAATAAATTAGAACTGTTCCTAAAATAAGTGTAGTTTTGAGCTCATATTAATATTTCAGTTCTATTAATCTTATTCACTTCTGCTGCTAAAATATCATGGTTTTTCTGTACATTAGAACTAGCACATACAATTTATTTTATAAATAAAAATGTACCTATTTTCCATTATGTGCAGTAAATTTCAGGATAACAGTTTGGTCGATATATTTTTTAATGTCTGCAAATAACAATCCACATAGAGTTTACTGCATAGGCTTTTATCATCTTGAAAGTCCAATGCTCTTATTGCTGTTCCTAATGGTAAGTTTGTCCTAAGTTTAGGAAGATTAATATTTAATCACCGTGCTTCTTGTCTCAGGAATTCTATTGAAATTCTTCATTTATGACTTCTGAATATAATGTCAAAGACACTTTCTAGCCAATTTCTCTAAGGTCTTGTCAGTACTTATTTGTTAAAGGAATAAAACTGGAGACAATAGTTATCTAAAATATTGAACTAGGATGTCCTCTGTGTTACCAGTCTATGTACGCTAACAGCCAACTATCCTAGTATTCTGGTATTTAGGCAGGGAGAACCTAAAGTATAGGGTCACTTCTAGACACTAGGCAAAAAATTACTTACCTTACTGGTGGCCCATGTATGTAAAAGCTAAAGCTTATTTGGTCCCCAATCACTACAAACATTTGATCTCTAGAAGAGTTAGATACTGGCTTCCCCCACTTGCATTTAGAAATCCTACCATTATTCAGTATTGTATGAACCCATGGTAGGAACCATAGTAGCTGGCAGGGGAACAAGTATTTTTCACACCCTAAAGTGTAGAATACTGGCAGTGGTCTTTTAACCTCCCTGGCGGTCTGATTATGTCTGTATTTTTATGACAAAAGGGGTACATTGTTTTGCGTGGAAATTTGTTGTTTACTATTCTTAGGAATAACTCCCAGGTATGAAAAGTTTGAAACACAAATCATAAATTAAAATATATTAAATGATTATAAATAATATTTATAAAAAAATAATTTAATAATTTTATTTAAAAAATGTTTTGTAATTTGTCCAAACAAGGGTACAATAATAAAATAAACTTTTGAATTTATTATTTGGATTTATTTTTTTCATAACTTTTTTACTGTAATCAATGTTTTAAAAGCAGATTACAATGTAATCTGCTTTTAAATTTCCCGCCCAGCCACACCTCTCCAGCGTACCGACGCTTCACGCATCACATCGATCAAACTGAGGATGCGATGCAGAAGCCAACCGGGGATCACTAAGGATGTCACTGGAACGAGGAGATCAGGTAGGAGTTTTTTTCCTACCCCGAGTGTGGCTTGGGGTTACCGCTTTTGGTACATAAAATTCACCCCGAACCACACTCATCATCATGAGGGATCATCGTGAGGGGGGGGGATTTATGCTGGTTGCCAGAGAGATAAATATATATTAATGTTTTTATTCTAGGTGATCTAATGAGTTAAGGTGACCCTGTGACAACAGGATCACTTTAAGGTGCAAAATGCTCATCTATTCCAAGAATGTCGGTCCACCTTAGTGGTGTTGGCTGTGTCAGACGCTTGCATCCATGAAAAATTAAACATTCATTATATGTATTGTAGCGGCCATCTTGTATGTGGCAGGTTGACCTTGCCATCGACTTCTGAACGTCTGCCGCTCTCTTTCACTGCTCAAGCATCATCACATAAAAGGGAAAAAAACACTTATTAGGCTGACCAATCAGGGCAGCGGCAGTGATTCTAATCCATTCCCACTGCCCTAATTGGACAGCACGTTTAGTGTAATTTTTTTTTTCTCTTTGACTGATGATGTCAATCTTCCATGAGCTCCTGCAGTCTTCTCTTCACTACCGTGGTGGTGGAGATCCCAGGGGAGGTTTGGGCAGTTCAGGTGCTTGACAAAAGTAAAGCCCAGACAGATGTATATAACCTGGGCTATATCATCCATAAAAGTTGAAAATGAGCATTTAGGTCTGCTTTAACAATGCCCATGTGTCAACACAGTACATTTCCTCTGCCTGCTTAGGTGTAATGGTCTCATTATATCTAAAAACACACCTGTCATCTCACCCCTAATAATGCCACCATAAGTCGTAGCAGATATTTTAATGCGAAACAGTATTTACTAATTGTTAGTTTGTTCTCTGAATTTTTTTATTAAAAGCACATTTTAGCAATTGCCTTTTTATCATTTGCACTTTCCCATTAATAGCAATATGTTTTTATTCTACAAACCAGACAAGTTCATTCCTGTAAATTGTACAAATGTTTTTATTATGTTTTGTTAACTCTTGTGAAAGTTAGGCATTCTATAGCTGTGTTTTCTAATGTAATCATTTGTATAGTGATTGTGATTCATCCTTTAATACACTGTAAATAGATACTTAGGTATGAACTTTCCTCAATTTAAATTACCCAGCAGTGGTTAGCAGTGAAAAATGGATGTAAAAAGTAGGTTGAATGCCTGAATCCACCATTAATGTGAACTAAGCATTCTTCAATCCCTCATATAGCCAACAACGTGTCACACTACTCTGAATTAGGGTAAAGCTTATGTAGGCAAGAGCAATAAATGAGAAAAAATATAAATAATTTGATGCAAGTAACCAAGTCTTGGCCTCATACATCTGAGAGCTTTTTGGTTCACAGTTTATATAATAGATGTTTGAGTTGTTTTTCAAGCAAGCTCAATTTATTTTAGTATATATATGAACTTTTAATTTCCTTGCCTTATCAAAGCTGGACATTCAACTACTATTCAATAAAATTGGAACCAAGTTGGTGATAAATATTGCTGTCAGAAAAACCAGAAGAGGTGCAACAAAGTACTAAGTGGAATTTTTTGGGTTGATTCTATAATTTTTTGTTATTGGGTGCTAAAATTTACAACAATGTTAAATGGTTTGTGTCATATCTGTGATATATATAAATAGCAGCTAAATGGACACTCTTTAAGAGTAGTGATTCCATATTCTTTTCCAGGGTTTGTATGAATAGCATCACTCAGAGTTCCCAAACAGAAGTTAATGTACTGTAATAATAGGTTTAGTTTTAGCAGAAAGGCACAGGTTTTAGTAAATGTATTGGTTTTAAGCTGGAGGTCACAGAACAAAGGGTTCATACTGTATCACATGTTCCTGTGCCCAGCTTAAGTTTTTTGTATTACACTTTTTGCTTGACCTTTGTTACATTTCCTTTTTTTTTTGTTAGATACCTATACATTATTGAAAATGCTTAATTTGTTTCAGTACAGCAATTTTAAAGATTAAGACATTTCTTAGAGACATCCTATTTAAATTTCTTCTGATATCAAGGTTAAACTTATGATGACAATATTTCATGATTTATAATTGTATTTTAAATTAGTGTATTTTAATAGATAATTACAGAAAAATATTCCTAACACTTCTTAAACAAAGCCCTAGGCAGTGTGTCTTATCTTCATATATTGTCAGCCGCCAGGCACTCTGAGCTGGGCATACCAGATAACAGGTCTTTTTTTTTATATATCATTTACATTCACTAAATTTACAGTACAGAAAGAGATGCAGACTGATACAGAAGAAAGCAAAAGCATGTCAAAGCTCACACTTTTTTCTTAACTCGATCTCCATACTCTATTGTTTTTGCAGAATCAAATCAAAAGAGAGATCCTGCCAACCCCCAGATATTTAAAGCATCTGCTATTAAACTTTTAGGAAGGGAGAAAAATCACCTTTTCAAATCACTGCCTTTTTCAAACGGTTCTCATCCACATGTGAGTTCTCTTTGGATAGATGACTTCACAGTGTTTTTTTTTTAATCAATAGAACCGTAACACTAAATTGTCACTGAATATGATGTTAGCTGAGAAGAAAAGTCTATATTTAATTAGCGGATAACAGACTTTAAATTTTATTTGAGGTTCTTGCTTTGAACATGGCATATTTGAGAAATGTTAATACTGTGTTTTTGAGAATATGACAGAAAGAATAAAAGTTAGTGCACTTTGAACATACTTGAAAAAATATTTCTGCCATGTAAAAATTAAAAATTTAAGCAGTGTATACATATGGTAAGGATGAAAATCGTAGACTACAAAAAAAGCTGACTTTGATCATATTCTGACATAACAGATATTTTGCAAATGAATCTATACTCTAAAACAAATAAATACATAAATGTAGCTCCACACTCACTAAAACATCATTAATTGGAAAAAGTGTACATGAATATAACTTAGTGTCAGCCTCTTGCAGTTCCTGTACATCAGAGTTGGAGGAAGAAATGAAGAAACAACACACTAGGCCTGATGTGATAAGGCTTTCCAAGACTCTAAAACATTAACTATGATTAGAGAACCTGAGTGATCCGGACCTGCAATGGAATACATAAAAATAATTTACTATTAGTTGGCAAATGTTTGCAATCCTATACTAGATCTTTTTCAGGTTTGCTGGATCACCAAAGTTCTCCCTTGATAGTCTGTCTTCTCCAGCCTTGGAGAAATGTATTAAATCATGCTGAAAGAGAGAAGGAGAAAGTAGAATGATATGGAGATTAAATCATAACTGTTCTGCATCGCCTTTACCTGTCCAATTCCAAGCTGGCTCAGATCCAGGAAAATCTAGGTTCAAAGAAAAGTGGGTTATGCGGCTGACCATCAGACTGAGGACAACTAGAGGAAGTAAAAAATAATGTAGAAAAATATAGATAACTTAATATTACAATATTACAGCCAACGTTGGTTTTGTTATTTTATATTGTAATGGACTATTGATTTTTATCTTTTAAATTTTGGCTGAGGTGCTTTAAGGTTTATATTAGGGAAGAGAAAACTAATCCACATAAATGCAGGTCTGACATTTCTTTAGAGATTTTATAGCTCAGATACAGAATGAGTGCCAATACACTGACCTACATTTTAGAACCTGTCAATGCATTATGAGTCATAATATATGACACTGGGTTGCATTTTTTACCAAGGGAATAACTGTATTAGCTGAAGAAGCAAATTTAGGATCTTGTTTTCAGCGTATATTTAAAAACCTTAACAATTATTTTTCATTTTCTACTTATTATTTATTAAACTTATTTATACAATTCTTTTATTCCTGGTAGTCTATTTTTCAAGTTAATTTTTTGCTGTTCAATTCCTTTTTTTTTTGTAGTCTAAAGTGAATACTGCATAATATAAAGATTTATACTTCACTATCAGTTTTTATGTACATAATCTTTTTTTGGGGTGCTGCTCAGTATTTTTACCACAAACCCGGATTGATTTAGTTCTGCTATAACAGAATATGTAACTGTTCCAGTTTAATTTGATCTTATTTGTACTTTGTATATACGTTGCATACTTTTGTATTATACTTTGTTTACATCTACATTTATTTTTTTTATTTTTTTTTGTGTTTATTGTATTCCTCACAGACAAAAAAACTTAATATGAATTCAAAATTCTCCACTGCTTATTATTCTAATAAATTACATTAAGGTGGAACCGGAGCCGAAAGGAAAAAAAACAGCATAGGCGCAGGGGCTATGTGACATGGGTGCTAAAGATAACCAGTCATGAATGTTAAAGAAGTAAGAGAGGTATGGAGAATAATGGTGGAGTGTCCGGATCTGCCAGGGGAGTTTAAAAGGGCATTGGTAGGTGGCTTTGCTGGAGTGAGCTTCCCGGGGGAGATTAGTAGTTTTTTGGAGTTTTGGGGAAGGCAAAGTCTGGTTGATGATGGAAGGTGGTTAGGGACTCATCAATAGGATGGTGTCCATGGTGAAGACAGGATTTTGGTTGGACAGTTGTTAGTCAGTGTAGGGTTGATATTGAAACCCGAGACAAGGAGGCACGCCAAGGGGGGCCAAAAATTACCAATCTGTTGGACGTTGTTGTCTTGGTTTTTGTTGGTGGGGTTCCTTCCTGAATCTGCATTCTATCATGCTGTTTAGAAGTTTTTATAGGAAAAGTGAGTTTTAGGCTGTTAAAAAGTTATTTTATTGTAATTAGTATTTTTTTTTAAGGGAGTTTTAGAATTTTCTTAACAGCATCTTGTAATCATATAGTGTTTGGCAATTTAAACTGTGCTTCTGGATTTTCAAGCACACCAAGGTCAGTTTTGGTGGAGCCAATAACTGCATGTTTTGGGAAGTTAGGGGAGGGGGGTGACCGAGGGAAACTTACATGAACATGGGAAGAATTTCCAAACCTCTCCCCTAAAATCTCATTAACCTTATTTAACAGAATCTTACTATTGTCTGACAAAACAAGATGATCTTTTTCTGGAACTTTCCTCAAAAAAAAACATTGTGCACCTAAAACACATCTTTTTAATGTTTTTACCCTAGACCAGGGGTCAGCAAATTCCAGATACGGCCTAGCCAGTAGTAACAGGCCTAACAGGACAAACTACCGGAGCTCCAGAGCCGCATGCGGCTCCTGAGCCTCTGTGTGGTGGCTCCCTTCCCTATTCACCGCGGCTGGCGTTATCACTTCCGCTGCTGGGGTAAATAGGGGACATTCCCTTTCCTCTGTATGCGTTGCGGAGGGGAGGGATTTCCATTCAGGGGGCATTCTCTCTCCTCCGTATGCATTGCGGAAGAGAGGGATTTTCCTGGAGGGGGGCGAAGCCATTAGGGGGGGATTTGAGAGTAGGTCCAGCCTGGTGTGCTCCTGCCTACCCCTGAAATGGCCTAGTGGCCAAAAAAGTTTTCTGACCTCTATCCTATACCCTTCTTGGGCAATATTTGGAAGAGCCAATATTTGCAAGTACATACACGGTACTATGAAAAGATTGTCACAGACTCTTTTAGCAGTGGACAGAAAATGTAATACATAAATCTGAATTAGATCTATGCAATTCACCTTATGACATTTTTAGAAAAACTCCATGCCCCTTTAGAACATATTGGATAGTATAGATGATATATGGACACTTTAATTAGGCATCACTTTAACACAAGGGAAGGCTTGATAAACACAGAAATTTTCCACACATGCACAACCTTTTCAGTTTTTGACTCACCCCTTGGTGTTTAGAAAAAGTGATCGCTAATGTCCTATTATCATTATAACTAAAGGTCTACTTCTCCTGCATTGTAGATGAGGACCCACCCAAAACCTGGTGTTTTGAAAGGAAGAGGTGAGCTCAGGCTACCTGGAGAGTATGAGATAAGCAAAAGTGTTTTTTATTGTTATCTAGATTTATTCTAGCATTCCAACCTTATAGAGTGGGGGATCCCATACATTTTAAAGCGGTAGAAGTCATCAAGACTTTGACCTTTCTTTTTCAAAAGACAAGATCTATTCCATTTACTTGGTTTAGTGGCTTAGGTATTTACTAATTCACCAATTTTGATCAAGCATGCAAAACTTGTTGTTCATACTCTCAATTTCCAGATTTGCATCTTTGTCCAATATAGTACTGAAGCCAGAGACCGGCAATTACCTTATTGTGAACAATATTAGCCTCCATATTTCTCTCACTAGGTGTGTTCTTAAAAAAAAAAAACACATCCCATTTTTTGTGTACGTATCTTGAAATTCGGTCTGCAGAGAGAAAATTATTGCATAGCAAGATTTCTGGGGGGCGGGGGGGGGGGGGGGGGGGGGGGGGGGGGTTGTTTTTCTTAATGAAAGAAACAGCATACATTTCTTTTTTCAAAATTGCATTGAAATGAATGTACTTTAATTATAGATAATACAAGTTACTGCTTTATGAAAAGAGCACCGCATGGTATTTTTCCAGGTACTAATATGGCTGTATTATCTCAGCAGCATGTTGCCTTGTACATTTTAATAGGATTTCAAAGTGAAACATATTTATTTAGGAAGAGTCAATTTTTTTTCCTCCAATTTTTTATTAACAAATAAATATTATTTTTTATTTGTAAAGTAGGACTGACGCTTACTTTCAATAATGTGTTGATCTAAATTTTTAATTGTTGTTCTCCCCATTGCCTTTCTTTTCTTGTGACAAAGGTTCACCCTCCAAACAAAAAACATCTTTATCCACTGCATCCAAAAACTAATGTTAACTTTAGATTTAAATGAAATCAGTAAACTCAACATTGTTGAACTGTAACCTATGTCTAACCTGTACTACATATATGAACAGTGTGTTATTCAACAAATTAAGCATCAACAAATGGCTTATGTATCAGAAATCTCCCACCATGTTTAACAATTTCTGTCTCTAAGGAAGTCAACTAAACAAGTCACCAGAAGTAGAATTCTTTCTTTGTGTAATAGCCTCACATTATAAAACACCCAAACTAAAAGTTTCTGTGCAGAAATTTTGTGGATATCACCTGCATGGTCTTTATACTCTTGTAATAGCTCAAGGCAGATTGTGCTTTAGGACTGTTTGCCTTTTGCTTGCCTAGGATTATTCTCTGAACCTTTCCATTAATAGAAATATGATTCCCCTAAACATCTAAAATGTGCTCACCATTAAATTTTGAAAGTGAGACTTTCAGATGTATACAAAAACAGAGAATATAGTTAACCAGTACAGTTAAGCAATTCTAAATTCTTTCATATATTGTACGTGTGGGGTTTAGTTGACTTTTAAAGTTTTTAGTACAATCAGTAATCTGGTGATTCTGATTCCTGAAATGTGCTTGCTTGTGATCAACACATTAAAAAGATAAAAAAATATGTAGACTGACCTTTTTTACCTTGCTTTAAAAAAAAAGCTATTTTTAAAGCTCTATTGCTAGTTTTAGAACTTTCTTAGTCACTGTTCCACTGTTCTAAGTGTGTGGGCCTGATTTATGAAAGCTCTGTAAGGCTGGAAAGGATACACTTTCATCAGTGAAGCTGGGTGATCCAGCAAACCTGAAATGGATCTGGTCCAAGATTCAAAACAGTTGCTAGCAAATAGCAAATTATTTTGATTAAAAACTGGATCACCCAGGTTCACTAATGAAAGTGTATCCTATCCAGTCTTGGAGAGCTTTATTAAATCTGGCCTTGTGTCTCAAAAACAAGGTTTGAATTCCAGGCCTCCTTCTTTTTGGAATAGCCCTGCTCCGTCAACATTTTACATACAATATTTTAGGTTAATTAAGTTTAGTTGCATGATGGTACTTTTTCCTCTTCTGCCCTCAATAGAGGGCAGGTCCTGATTGCTGAGTGGAGCAGCATTGGTTAGTGACCTGGTACTATATTTTTAAATGTTCGTCTGTGTGTCCATGGTGAGGGACAGGTCCTTGACACGCTCACATTACAAAAAGTGCATTCAATGATACCCAACATCTTTCAGTCCTAAAGAGAAGCACTATCACTTGGTGCAGATGACTAGTACAGTGGACAGCACCAGAGATAGGGTGAGTGTTAAAGTGAGAGCATTGGTGTTCGAATTTGGGTTGTCATTATTAGTTGATGTTCGAATTCGGGTTGTCCCTATATTCGACCCGAATATGGCTGTTCGAATTCGGGTATATATATATTTTTTTTTCTTAAATTCATTATTTTGTATGTGTCACCATAAAGCGGAGCTTTATGCTGACAGCTCTGCTCCACTGATCCTGGAGCCAATACGAGGGCAATAGAGGTTGAATGGAAATACTATGTTCATTCATACCTCCACTGCTCTGTGATTGGTCTATTTCCCAGCCAATCACAGAGCAGTAGAGGTATAAATGGACATAGTATTTCCATTCATTGCCCTC